>NW_021163091.1:240000-505000 GCF_004324835.1 Dendronephthya gigantea
TTTCAGGACTGACACACATATATGCACCATTACATGGTGCATTGTTTCTAGTCATGCAAATGTTTAGTAGTTGTAAATGCAAATGTTTACTAACCGTAACTGGTAACATTTTGAAGTGTATTCATCTGTTTCACAATTTACATTATATGCCACAATAGCTAGCTATATTAAAATTATATGGTGTATTGTATAATAGGATGTTATGTTTAGATAACTATAAATTTGACTTTCACAGCATCGTGATCTGAATAATAAACACTGAGGACATCATTTTCAATTATTTCAACTGTTGTAGATCTGATATAAATATGATCTAATAAACTTCCAGAAGATACAAATGTTGGCTTTGTTACAATTTGAATATAATTTAAAGAATCCATTATTAATTTAAGATGTTCAATTTGTTTATCACTGAAGTACTTAATATTAAAATCACCAAGAACAATATCAACAGTAGTACTTGTAAGTATGTATCTCAAGCATTCTATGTATTGTGAGACATTAGAGTTCTGTTTTTGATAGAGTAGAAGAATATTTTGTGTTCCACGGGACATGTTGTTAACCAGTTCATATTTGACTGCATTTAGTGAAGGAAAATATTCAAAATCTCCAACATTTACAGTATTTTGTGTACAGATTGCCATACGTGAATATTTATCACTGACATGGTCTTGACGGTACAGTTTGAAGGGTCGAAGTGTATCAATAATTTCATTGTCAGAGTCAGAGGAGAGCAATTGAGTTTCTGTTAAGGATATAACATCACTAGCAAAAAGTCTTGAATCACTTTTCATGTCAATGCAATGTTTTTTAAGAGATCTGATATTTAAAAGTGTTATGGTGACAGCATTACTATGATGTTGCAAAGTAGTGGTTGGATGACTAACAATACATTCTTTCCTTAATCTTTCATATTCTTCAAGAACCTTTGGGTTTGTTTTCACATGTTTACTAGCAATCTCTCCTAAAATATGCAGACCTTGTAACGAAGTTGCTCCGCTTAAGGCAACATAAATTTGTCCATAGTTAAATGATCTCTGATTTACTAACTCCATGCTGACTACTACTTCATCAAGTGT
Source organism: Dendronephthya gigantea (assembly GCF_004324835.1). Taxonomy (NCBI): domain Eukaryota; kingdom Metazoa; phylum Cnidaria; class Anthozoa; order Malacalcyonacea; family Nephtheidae; genus Dendronephthya; species Dendronephthya gigantea. The sequence continues at coordinate 241,080 of NW_021163091.1, forward strand.
TAACCTTGAACTTTATGTACAGTACATGCCCAAGCTAGTGTCACAGGAAATTGTACTCTCTGTATTTCTGGGGATGATGGTTTACCTGGTCTTATTTTAATCTTCACCAAAACAGGTTCAATTAATTGGGACAACTTGATGTTCTCTTGCCAACAGGTTGCTAGTAGTCTTAAGAAGATTTTTACCAGCATTTGGATCATCAAATTTAATGTAAACAATGGTTGGTTTCTGGTTAGTTGGATTGACATCAACTTTAAACACAGTTCCCATTTGTCCATTGATAAGTTTGTCTGCAATGCTAATATTGCTTGTCAACATTACTCTGGCACCTTCCTTGATGTGATCATGAATTACTAAATCAAGTCCACCTGTTTCAGAACGTTTCCTTGCAAGAACTTTATCAATATCTTGTTTCTTCACATTTGGTGGGAATTGATCTTTAGCTTTTAGAACAAACAATGGTCCAGCAAGTTGTTCTAATTTCTCATTATTGTGTTTGTCAACTGATGAGTTCTCTGCCCAAATATGGAGTGCATGTGATGGGTAATTAGGGTCATCTGGGGATACTGATCTTGATTGGATTACCTTTATATCATCTGTCTGGTTAGCAGTTCTTATTCTGTTAAGAAGTTCAATAAATGCTTTATCATTTCTTTGTCTCATGATTTCTACGAGTTCTATCATTTGGAATACTCTCCATGGATGGCATAAATTATAAATATTATTTCTGTAAGTATCAAAAACAAACTTCTTACGTATTGGTGGTAGTTGACAAAGATCACCTACGACTATGATAGAGATTCTTGCAAATAACAGAGAACTTGGTGTACCAAATATATCTTTTAATCTCTGATGAATATTATAAAAAAAGTTGTGTTTCCTACCATAGAAATTTCATCAACAACAATAAGCTTTAACTCTGACAATGTTAATCTTAATTGGGTCTTTCTTTGGTCAGACAATGGTGGTACAATATCACCAGCTTCTTTAGGAATAGCAAGACCAGTATTAATTGTTGTTCCATCAATATTTATTGCAGCTACACCTGTGGGTGCCATTAGCAATACAGTTGGTAACTCAGGGTTAACAGGAGGGTGTCTAAACGTCTTAACTGCTGTATGGTATATTGTTTTAATGACATGACTTTTTCCGGCACCACCACCTCCAGTCAAGAACAGATAGATTGGATCTATGTCAACTGGTTTTAGACTGTTCAAGTTCTTCATTTTATTGCGACACCATGTGAGGAATGTATCATATGCAAGACGTTGTTGTTTGTTTAGTGATCTGATATTTTGACGTAATAGATCATCAGAGATTTCTGTTGGTTGGTGATAAGTTGCAATAGCTCCAGGTGTGGATTCATTATTACATTGTGCTGGATCAAGATGTGATGGTAACTGTTCATTGAACAATTCATCTTGGTTTACATCATCTGGCATCTCATCTTGTACATCTGCATTTTCCTGATCATTAAGTGCATCAAATGATTGACCAAGGTTGCCTTGGTTAGCTTTAAGTATGTCAAATGCTTCGCTAATGGCATCTGCATCAGGTTCAAATATTGATCTGTTGAGTTGTACAATTTTTTGAACATCTGCTTCATAAAATTTGGATGTATATGTTTGGTTAGAAGCCAACAAATTATTTTCATGTCGCCATGGGTAATAGCATAAGTAGGTGGTGGAAGTATAATTCTGGTTGTTTCTTTTTATTTGGTGTATGGTATCTTAACACAGCTTTCACTTTTCGACGTTTCATGTACTCATTTTTGTTAAGCAATTTGATTGTTTTTGGTAGAGCTTGTACTCTATTGGTGATTGTACTTTGGTTTTCAATTATGTCATCTGTTAAGATATCTGGCTGGCCATCTTGTGTTTCACAGTCTAGTTTATAATCTTTGTAATAGTATGCTGCAAATTCTGCAAGGCACATGCTATCAACTAGAGCTATAGATGTTGGTCTAATGACATAACGTTCAACAATATTTGATTTAAATATATCTGTACTATCATCATCTAGATCATCAAGTTCTTCCTGAGTTTTAGTCATCCGGACCCTCTGTTCTGGGAGATTTGTGTTGACAAATACTGTTCTTGGAAATATTTTCCTCAACCAAAGTTCAGGCATTGCTCGGTAAACACATTCTTGTGAGCTCACTTCTCTGGTGGATAGAAAGGCAGCACCAACTTTTTTCAAGCCTTCTCTAATGCTCATATTGGCAGCTTTTGCCTCTTTTGCTGCATTCATAATAGCTTGTGAACATTCAGTCTCATCTTTAGTAAAGTACGAGCATACATATGTTATACATTTATAATGATTGAATACAGGTTGCAAGTCAACATTTGCTGCAAAGCCCTTCATACCAGCAACAAAATAATTATTAATAAAACAGCTATCTACAGGTCTTTTAAGATGTAGCTCAAAGTCTGAATCAGGGGAAATAGATAATGCCCAGTAATATTGCTCTTCAGTGATATCCAAAGACTTTAAAATATCTGAGTCACTTAATGAGGCATCATAAGTTGTTTTGGATGGGTTAAGAACTTCATCAATTTTTTGTTTGACTGGACTTAAGATTTGCATTCGTCTTTCAAGCAGGTTAGTTTTCGCTTGTTCATCTAATTCATCACTCAGAGGTTCTGCTACAATTGTTCTGTTTGTGAAGAATTGCCCAAAATTAAATCTGCAACTAACATTTTTGTATTTTCTGCAAGTTTTGGAGTGATTGTGTTTTTGATATGTTTTGACTAACTCATGTAACTCTGGTTCTATGTTTTTATCTGGAAGGTTGGCATGTACATGATTATCAATGAATTGTATATAAGCCTCCTTGCTATCAGAGGTTAACTTAGGGCAATCAGAGGTCCAGATTAAAGCATGTAAATGAGGTGATCCTCTCATTTGGAACTCAATACGAAGTGCATAGTACATTATTTTGCCAATTGGGTTACTTGCACGAAGTAAAACTTCAGTGAAGAAAGTTTCAACTCTATGTTGGAAGTGTTTTGCAACAACAACAGGATTAAGATTCAACATTGAACATCTATCGTTGTAAGATAAAGCCTGAATTTCCTCATCTGTGATGTCATTACCTTGTGTTTTAGCAATAATTTGAAATAATTCTGTCCATCTAAGATCAGCACATGACAATGTCATAAACCATGTTGGGATGCCTAATTGTTTCACCATTGCTACTACTTCATACATAAATTTTTGCCAATATGGTGGTGTACCTGGAATCTGTCTTAAAAATAAATATGCTTGGTCTTGACAAATCAGCCCTTTTAATTTATTTACATTTGATTTTATTTCAGATGCAGTGACAGGTTGTCCTTGTATTTTTTTCATGGCTATGTTAATACTGTCAGATACTTTCTTTTGTTCTGTTATAAACTGGGCAAAGAAAAGGTATTCCGGGTTGGTTGCAAACCTTCCACTATAATGTAAAAGTCTAGCATTGAAGTATTTTACTGGTGACAATTTAATTGTCCGTTCATGTGTGAAGCCAAATCTACCATTTGGAAACAGTACAGGAAATGCAAGCTCTTCACAATTTTTATCCATCATTAATGAAACAGGGTGTTTGTTTTCACCAGGTGCAATGTTATACACTTCATTGCCTAATGAGCAATTTTTACTGTTTTGTGTTATTGCAATTGGGTAATCTGGTAATACAGATTGTAAACAGGTCTCATTAGGTGCTTGGCGATACTCATTTAATGGGTCATCCTGTTCTTCAACATCATCATGATCATTTGGATCTGAGACATGATGTTGCCTGTTATCTGACAGATTATTTTTGTTTGTTGTAAGATCATCATGGCATTGTTGCTGCTGAAGACTTGTCACATTATCTCTAAGACTGCTAATATCAATTGTTATGTTATGATACAATGGGTTGTTGACCTTAAGCCAGTTCAAGGCATTCAAAACAAACTGAGGGCGTACTGCCTGCAGGGGCGGACTGGCCCACAGGGATACCGGGAAATTTCCCGGTGCGCCCCTGGTTTACATGACGTTTTGCATGGCGCCCCATTTTGGAAAAAATTATGGAGGAAATGATAAAACCATTGAAGTAAAACACAGGAAAGATAATCTGATCTAAATCATGTATTTTGAAACTCAACATTGTAACGATCAAACTCGACATGACAACACACACATTTTCAATAACTGTTTCTCATGTTAGACCTACAGATGGGGCCCCCTTTTTTAGTTTTCCCGGTAAATCATGTATAGGCCAGTCCGCCCCTGACTGCCTGGAAATAAACATGACCCCTAAATTCAAGCTTCCTTTTTAGCTTCAACATAATGATACCAGATCTTTCTGGTGGATGAGGTAAAATTTTACAGGACTGGTCACATTCAACAGGCACATTACATATTGCTCTTTTTACTTTTTTCTGCTGTCCTTTTGGCATCACAATAATTTTTTCAAAAACTATTCTTTGTGCTAGAAGAATCTGCTCAAGCTTTTCTAAGCACAGCAATTCATTTGGTATGTCATCAACATACATGTCATTATACATACGGCTTGACATGGTGTTTTACCCTTTGAGACTTTAGAGTGGCATGTTTTGCAAATGTACTGTTTTTGATCGAACGATTTGACATTGGTGAACACATTTAGCATGCTATTGTCATATGTAGATTTTTGCAATAAAACAACTGATTTCCTGTACAATAACCGCTGACAAACTGAACATACAAAAAATGGCCCATCTCTTATTTTTGACTTAAATGTTGATATACAGTTATCTAAGTCAGATTGCTTGGACTTGCACTTCTTATATTTCTTCTTCAAATGTTCATCTTTTTTGCAGGGATCCATAGAATTATATTTCTTAGCACGTGTTCGAAGGAGAACATTCTTTTTTAAAGGATCCATTGAGCTATATTTCTTAGCACAGTTTTCAAGAAGAACTTTCTTTTTTAAATCACTCATTGATTTGTATTTTTCAGTATTTGTATCAAGAAGGGCTTTCTTTTTTAAAGGATCCATATATTTATAATTTTCTTTCCGCTTTGCCAAACATTGTTTTTTCTCTGCAGGACCCAAATTTGTATAATCACTTTTGCGTTTTCCTGACATTGTTCTTTTCTGTTCAGAGGATTTAAGTTTTCTTACTACTTTCTGCCTCTCTGAATTTGACAACTTGTGCGAACAAAATAAAAATTGAACATCGTATGACACATTTTGACATTTTACTTTACTAGAAAACTCGTAGAGTTTATCAATTAAACAATTTGGGGTATCACAAATTTCAAACCCAATTTTCCTTAGCATATCATTGTATGCAATAAAATAGTATTTTGTACCAGATTTTTTATGGTTGAAAATGCAAGCTAAACAGAAATCAGAAAACCACACCAAAAACCCAGTGTTGTTTGCAGTATTTTGTGAGATTAACTTCACAATTAAAGTACAGCTTTACTTTGAACAGATAAAATACCCTGTTGTCTTGTTGTGTATACTATGTCAACCTCAGCATCAAGAATAAACAATCTTTGTGGGAAGTCTTCCAGATATGTAATATTATTTTTAATGTTCAGGGATTTGTAAAATAAGATAGCATTTTCTGCAATAGCATCTCTTGTGGAATCAACCCAGTATGTAGATGATTTAATTGTAGAAAAACAAATAGAGTAAATATATATTGCACACAATTCTGAAAATGTGATTATGTCAGCTTCTTTGTGTGATGTGTCCACCAATTCACCTGATTCTACATGGTCATTTGTGCTATTTGTTGGTTGTTCATTACCAATAACAATTTTAACTCCTTTCAATTCAAACAAAATATCACGATTGTAACAGGTTTTAAAATATTCAGCCAATCGATTGACAGAGGATACTTCTAACAATACACATGTCCCATGTGGTTGAGGCATACCAAAGGAATCTCTTGCATGTGAATCAAATATTTTTAGTGAGCCATTTGGCATCAAATAAACTGATACTGTATTGCCATAGGCGGCCCAAAATTGGCAGCGAAAACTTTTTCGGCAATTTGTCAATGTAATGTATATGGTATTGCATCCAATTGTAACGAGGAATGAATCATAATTTTGTTGCAACAAATTTTGCATAGCACAAGTAAAAGGCACAAAATAAGGATTGTCATCATTGATAGTTTGTGCAGGGAGTTCACCAGTGTAACTTTCACTGAACTGATGATGACCATGTTAGGTAATTCAGTTAACAATAAAAATGTTTGTCTAGATAATCTTGATAATGCAGAATAGAGTTCATTACCAATATCCATAATTACCATAAGATCGTCTGGACATGTTATTGCTGCTTCAGTGTACTTATAAATCAAAGCACATAAACTCATAGCTACACATTGTGTACCTGCATTGGGGCCAAACACTGCAACATTACCCTGACTGTAAGGTGCATGGATAGTTCTAGTTGGTTCAACAAACACCGGTCCGGGGTTTTTTTCAATGTCTCTACTAAGATTAACCTTGCAACAGTTTTTTAAGTGATTTAAGTTTTTAAATTTATGTATTTTACAAAATGTATGTTCCTTGTTGCTTTTGAAAGAGCTAGTCCTAAACATCGATTGTTTTCGAACACCACTGTTTATGCATAAACGCTTTTTCCTTCGCCATTTTCGGGGCCTTTTTAAATAACTGTGTAATTGTTGAGAATTTAAGAATCGTTTACGTTCATGAGTTGAAGCATACAAAAAACGATGGAGATGTGAAGACTTGGGAACTTTCTTCCTAATATACTTGCGTAAGCGCCTTCGCAATTCTCTACTTTTCTCAAAAACTCGTGATAGCTTCTTACCTGAGATTCGGCTTGGTTCTCGATCGCGTCTACTATGAAAGTGTCGACGACTTAAAGTTAAAGTCATGAAAGAGTTGCAGTAGTGGTGCTGAAATTTGGCTTTACGAGACCTAACAGTAACATCGAGGCAACTGTACGGTTTGAGGGACTGCGAAGTGCGTATAGTCATGGTAGTCATGCGGTCATAATTTAAATCTATGGGCACTGCAGGTCGATCTAATTGTTTTACATATTTAAATTCTTTGTGATTTTGTCTGTTAATACAATGGACTCTCCAATATTTGTTACAAGCAATTGCAATAAACATCACAAACATAAAACCCATAACACACCATTTATTTATAAAGGTGTATGCTTTTCTTCTTGCAGCGCACAAACCAGGTATACGAGACAGCATTGCCACCGTAACAGAGCTTCTAGATGAAACTTATTCACCTCGTATAGACCTGGAATATAAATGGTTATCGATGCTGCTCATATTCATCATCTTCTTGCGAACACTAATACTCATGGTCATAGACATAGTGATAGAGGTTGTCAAATATGTCATACTCATAGGTATAGATTTCTCAATAGATTTGTTATTGGGTTGTCTGTCTGAGCAGCAGAACGGCCTAGTAGTTCGAAATAAGAGCTCTTCATCTTTTAGTGTTGGCCTACTGCGCTCTGTGTGTGCAGTTGTAAGCAGATTGAGCAATATAATAATAGACGTTGTTACAAGCCACATGGCGTTGACGAAGCTACTCATTACTGTAAAACTGGGTAGGCGACGTGATTACGTGAACCGTGGTTGGGTAACTTGGGTTGACTATACAGGCCAGTAGTTTCTTTACGTCTTTACTTCCGGCACGTGCCCGATATAAATTGCGGTGGCTGGCCCAATGCGTTGGTGACGAAATATCGTATCAAAATCTTATTGGTTGACTGAATTCTGGCTTCTTTGCAGTGGCCACGAGGCACGACAAACGGCGAGTTGTTTTTATAGAGCTCCTTACAACTGTTTTTAACGACATGGCACAAAAGAGAAACTCAGGTATGTATGCTAATATACAATCTTGAATATTCAGCTGGTGTAAAGTTCACAACCCTGCAAAAGTCACGCGTTACCACTACCCACGGTTGTTGTGAAGTCGTCTACAACGTTTCAGCTTTGTACTGCTATATAAACCGCTGGTGCAATGGTATAAACTTGAACGTTTTCGTATTTTTAGATGCTAATCAAGGATTTATCCACAACTTAAGTCCCATTCGGCTGTCAAGAAGCGGGAAGACCAACTGGTTCGACTTCGATCTGCAAACAAGTCCTTCAAAAGTGCGAAGAGTCTTGGGATAGAACACGTCAAGCCATAAACAACTAAAGGAGTTAGAAAATAGTAAATCCCCTGTCGTGCTGGTCAACGCGAAGGAGAATGACGGCGGTCACCTTGTTTTCAACCAGCTATCCTGTGTGCGTGTTGCACCCAATTCGGATGTGGGCTTTGACTACAACGATTCTCAAGAGTCGTCGAATGGTTCGTCCTCAAGATCTTTGCTAGATGTTTCTTCATCCATTACACTGGATCAGGTTTCAACTTTGCGCCCAAATCAAAAGATCAGTGTCAAAGCAGCGATATCCTTGGGCTGTGAAGCACCCAGACAAGTAGCGCTGAAAACGAAGGGGCCGGAGAACTTCGCATTGGTGAAAGATGACTGCGTGCTAGAGGATGGGACCAGCGCAACAATACATTGTGGGATCGTTTCATTGGCATGGTTATCGGTTGGAGAAGCTACCAATTTGACAACCTTGTGGCAAGATCCTTCCAGGGCAGCACGTACCTTTCCACAACTTTCACGTCCACCGTTAAAGAAGTAGAACAAGTTGTTGAAAATTTAGTGGGTCCGGAGATGCTTGAAAGCAAAGAATCTGAAGTCACAGTTGACCGATTCGAGATGGTGAGAAAGCTGAACATTTTCCCCGCTTGCAGGTCATGTAATCGCAAAATTGAAGAGCCTTTTACAGGGATAAACGAGTCCGTAAAGTGCGGTGCGAAAACATGTGGAGCACGCCAACGAAAGGCGACATGTAAAACAAATGCCTCCATCGAGCTGCTTGTGGAGTTACCAGGCGAAGATCAAAAAGAGCTTTGGCTTACGGCATTCGCTGATGTGATGAATGATCTGCTGATAGGGAAGCCTCAAATTATTTTGAGTTCAACTCCCTCTGATGACATCGAAAAAAAGGCTGATTGCTATTAAAAACATTACTTTCCGATACAATGTGATTAGCAACGTAATTACTAAGGTACTGCACGTCGCTATTTAGTATTTAAGTTTTAACCGTAATTGACTTCTACTGTCAGTCAGTGTGTCATGCACTAACAACTTTTTGACTTAGTTATAAATTTTTTCACCATAACCTGGTGTTCGTGTTCATATCAGCATAAATCCATATTATGTTATTAATTTACTGTTTTAGAGGGGTTAAAACTTGCATGTGAAAAAAAGTTGATATTCTTGCTTTGTTTATACAATTTTACATTTTAATTATGTTATTAACTATTATTCATTGGATAGTGAAAAAAATTCACATTTATTACTGTAATTTAATGTTTATAGGCCATTCTGCAAACTAGCATAGTGAAATTTTTGTATTCTGTTGCCATTTACTGCCCATGTTTTACTGTTCATACCTGTCCACTAAACTTTTGTGACAAAAACATTGATATTCTTATTATAAACAATTTTTATTGTGTTCTGAATGTTAATAGACTTTGTTATTAATCATATATTCATTGGATATTGAAACCTCGTGGTTAAGTACAAATAGTTTGAGATACAGCATTTATTTTGGTGCTCACTCTTCGGTACTTTGTCTCTTTGTCTTTGTTAGATAACATTGACCTCTGCCTGTTACACAAGTATGCATATGTACAGTATGAGTATTAGTAATAAAGTCATGCTTGTATACCGCTATTTGTCTGAAACAAAAGCACAGGAAAAAATTACTTCGCATATTTATTTATTACGTGGGTAATATAGTTTGCAATACGTCCATCCACAGTTAAGTAAATGGTTTGGATAGTCGTTTAAAATTCAATGGATCTCATTAACTATGTTATTGTCCACATATACTTGTTGCATCGCAAATACAATGACATGTCGATAATGAATATCCATAATTTTGTAATACTTCGCCATACAGATTGAAATCCCATCATATAAATTATAAAGATAATAGAAACCTCTGCTAGCAGGGAAAGGCAGTATAATAATTGTAAGAAGACTTCCAGATATTTCGTCTAAACTAAAGCCCGTTTCAAAATCGCGCTCGCGGTCCTTCGTCCTTCGGTGTAGGCTAACTGATTGTGCTCATCGTGAGTATTTGTATGTAAGAATATCGTTATAAAATATAAATAAATCGCCGTACTTCGTCCTTCGGTGTAGGCTAACTGATTGTGCTCATCGTGAGTATTTGTATGTAAGAATATCGTTATAAAATATAAATAAATCGCCGTCCTTCGTCCTTCGGTGTAGGCTTACTGATTGTGCTCATCGTGAGTATTTGTATATAACTATAAGATGATCGTTATAAAATATAAATAGATCGAATAGTACTTGCCAACCATATAATTCACAATATTTAGCTCTCGTGACAACCGCAGCTTTGAGATCGAGCTAAAATAAGTAATATGTAAATGTCCGGCGACGTGGAAATGTAAGCAAACCATAGCAAACCATATGCGAAGGTTGTGCAGGTACCGTGCCTGCAAGGGGGGACAAAATTCTCGACCATAATAATAAAAAAAACGGCCCTGGTTTTAAGAACTCGCTTGCGCATGCGCAATGCGAGTTAAAAAGCTCTTTGAATATAAATTGCCTTAGTCAACTTGTGCAATATCAATGGTGTTGAACATACAAATGGATAAACCTGGCGTGCCTGCTCCTCTCGAAAACAGTTCGCAAAAGTGTCCGTAAAAATTAAGATGGCGTTAGCATAGGAAGAGGTGGGGCTTTTGTCTGCGCTGGTTTTTTTCCCATTGCACGGTTGCTTTCACTAGATTTAATCACTTAAGATATTAATCGTACTGTACTCGCACGCATTTGACTAAGAATCCCAATAATATGGCGGATAGGATTATCGTTGATAAACACAAATGAGACAAAATACGGTTTACTTGATAAAAAAATTAAAATTATCAAGTTGATCTTTTTTGGTGTTATATAAAACAAATAATTAATGTTTATGACTGCAATGGTTAGAATATTTCAATTCGGTAAAAGATGGAATGTTCCATTCAACTCGGCTTCGCCTTTCATCTTGTGAAAATGTTGTTATCATTGCATTGCAGCACAGTTAACGTTAATAGAATATACATGGTTTGGAGACCACATAAAAATACAATACAACTCATTAACTATGTTAAGGCAGATTTATGCAAAATATTGTACCTTTCTCATCAAATGTCTATTGTATTTTCCACAGATAAACCAATAGCAAACTCATGGTTAACATATTTTTCAAGTCAAGGTCTATGAGCTTAGCAAAACGAATGCCAGTGGTAATTAATTTGGCTTATACGATGGACACGTGACGAGAAAAGAACCATTTTTTGCATAAACATGGACAATAACATAGTTAACGAGTTGTATTGAACTTTTTTAGTCTCCAAACCATGTATGTTCTATTAACTGTAATTGCAGTCACATTCGTTATTAGTATGGCAAACATAGCTCTCAGAAATGTTTGTAATTGATTCCTAACTGCGTACAGTACTTAAAACATGCAGTCCTGTCCAGAAATAACCTAACAAAAGTCGCGGTTAACCTAGGTCAAACGGCCAGGGATTATTTTAGTGTGCAGTGATAACCAATTTGTGCAGTGATAAATGAGATTTGTGCAGTGATAAATGAGAATATGTGCAGTGATAAATGTGGTATTTTTCGACAAATTACCAATATTTTTTCATAAATAATGTTCAAAAGTACAGTAACAATAACGGTTCATTTTCCCTATTGTTAAGCAAAAAGCTAAACACATGGATCTTACTTTGAAAGCGCTATACTGATTAATTCGCTAGTTTATCTTCGGAATGTCTGGTAAATGTCAACGTAATCTGGTAAAGTATGAACTACGTTATTTACTTATTGAATACAACTACTTTATTCTTTAACTAAGCTAATTAGCAAAATGAGACTAAAATTCACGATTCAATGATTTCTGTTTTGTCACAATGTCCGCATCGTCAACCTCGCTTTCATGAGTATCACCACGTTCAAAAACTTTCTGAAACCATGCCTGCTTGTCAGCCTTTGGTGTATCTCTCACGCGCCGTTTTCTTTCGTCGATAAAATGACGAACGGCTGGCCTTGGGTCGAATTTTACCAAGACTGGCATGTTGATGTTGACATAAAGATAATGGCTTATTGTTTCACGTTGAAGACGATTCCTTGAACTTGTCTTTACGTTGTTGTATGCCGAGACTAATCTTTCACAATCAGCTGAGTGTGGTTTGCATACAAGTATCCGGGCCAGAACCTCTGTCAGCGTTTTGGTCTCGTTGGAATTTGCGCACAGTTTTTGCAGCAAAGCTTTCGGGTTGCTTTTGTTCATATTGCTTTCCTGCACATCCTCGTACTCTTGTGCCAGATATCGCAGATCGAGATCCGGTGCCACTGAAGCATGAACTTCTCTGACATCTTCTTCATTTGCAGTGAATTTTACAAATGAAGAGAAATTTTCTTTGCATGATCATCTATGTCGAGCCTTCTTTCCATAAAATTATGCATAAAATTATTACAGTGCCTGTAATACCTCAACCTTTATTGCAGAAAACGCCCTTGTTTCAGAAACATAGAGATTTCTTCGTGCCGTTCGTCGTTCCTTCTGCCACAAAAGTGTCCCAAAAAATGTTCCATCTTCTTCATTGTAGCTTTGAGAAAACTTATCTTCCCAACCACCTATGATTGGGTGTTGATGCAATTTGTTGAGTTTTGCAATGAGCTTCTTTGTTTCTGGGACAATATCAACGATTGTTATGTCGTCTCCTTGCAACTTCTTCTGGAACACCTTCAACAGGAAAAGAAAATCTCCGAGAAAGCACATCAGCATTAAGTTGTCTTTGTTTGACAACAGTTTCCCGAAACCCTTCGCTTGCTCCTCGGCTTCTGATCTTTCACAAAACACCATAAGTGCCCTCCAAGAGGTGAGAACGGCATCAATCAATCCTGCTGTAAATTCCGTCCACCTAACTTCGTAATACTTTGGAAAGCGCCGGACATTGAGACCATGCTCTTTTGCACACTTTTCAAGCTCTGCTGTACGTGCCGCCGACGCATGGAAAAATGAAGAGATGGCAGAAACTTTTCGTATCAGGGTATCTACGTCTGAAACCTCCTTACACATGTCGTGGTATGCTAATGCAGAAGAGTGAACCGCACAAACTGACTTCAACATTGGGAATTCTGCCTCTTCTTTGGCTCTTTCATCATCAATCAATTTCCACAGTCCATTATGTTCACCGACATTTTTGTTTTCCCCGTCAGTTGTCATATGGTTTGCCATGGTCAAAACTTTATTCAAGCCAATTGTATCAGTCGCGCCTTCCTTCAATGCTTCTAAATGACCCTTGGCACCCCTATTTTTAACGTGGCCAAGGCCAACGTACCGAAGTAGTTCGTTTCCATTTTTGTTAATAACATTCAACAACATGAACTCGTTGTCCTTTTGAGTACGATCCATCGAAGCATCGCACCGGAAAGAGGCTGCGAGACAATCATCGATTTCCTGTTTAAATCTCGGTAAGTCGGTCTGCACGATAATTTTCAAAAGTTCCTGATGGCTTGTTGGTGTCACGTATTGTAGATCAAACACTGACGCGTCATACTCTTTAAAAGGACTATTATAATCGAAAGTATGAGCAATTTCACTAGCTACTACTCGTGATGGCCAGGTAAAGGCAGAAATCGCTAAATTTTTGGCATCGTTGTACACCTGAATAATCAATTTACCGATTCGGTTAGCAAGAAGGTGGGTTTGTGCGTTTGCTATCTTGAGTAAAGGTACTGCTTGTATTTTTTCGGACGAAGATAATCCCTTAATTCTATTCGACTTAACAGACTCTTTATGAGCTTCACTGCTGAGATGTTTTGCTATTGTTCCTTTACGGGCTTCTGTTCCTGTTGGTGTGCATATGGGGGGAATTCGACCTCTGTAGCAAAACCTTTTAATAATATCTGAGTTTTCATTGCATGCTTTGCATCGTATTCTTTTTCTCCCGCCGGATTTAGGTACCACCTCTATGTCTTTGGCTGCAGTTTTACGATCATCAGATTGATCAGAATCACTTTGAGAAGTAAGTTCATGTTCAGTCTCAGAATCACTGTCTCCTGTAACTGTTGAGCTCAAAGTCGAAGAACTAATTTCAGTGTTATTGGCTTCGTTGTATCGATCAGACTGTTCGCTGCATAATTCGTGACCACTAGAAATGTTTACATGAGCACCAGCTTGCTGATCTTGTGAATTTAAGCTGTCATTCGCAAACTTTGCTGCAACTGGTTCGATTGCCTCATTAGCATTTCTTATAAAGAAATCAAGTGTTGACTGCTTTGTGGCCATCTTTCCAATCTATTTTTGACAGCCGATTCAGTTGCTAACCCGTTGCTAAGGAAGTACAGTTGACCAATCGGCTTTATATTACATGTAAATAACAATGCCTACTGCCTAATTATTGTAATGAAATAAACACTGTGTGCAGGGTATTCATATTGTGTTGAGAAGTAGTCAGGAGCGTTTCTACTTCGAATTTCTAATGGAATAGGTTTACCGGGTGCGTAAGAACGGTCAAGTGAATTTATTTTGTAAATGCTACTATATTTGTGAAAGCGCTTCTGTGATTGACTGTCAATTAGGCGGTTTACAGAAGTCAGAAATACACAACGAACTACAAAAGCAGAAGTGGGAAGGATCTTGTATTTTCACTATTTTGACTGTAAAACGTGTTCAAAATTATCAAAGAATGTTAAAGTTAAGGTTTGTTTGAGTTATTTTCTGCTGGTATATATTGACCAATATATATGTGCAATTTATTTCTCAATAACTGAATAACACAAGCGCGTCTGCACGTGTAAAGGCGCTCATCGTGTCATATTAAATACACTATTAATTTTTATATCATTCCGTGGATGTACAGTATGAAGTTATATTATTGTATTTAACCCTTAATTAGGTAGCCCCGATCTATTTTAATACTTGAGAGTATACATGTATAAATATTGGCAAAACCAACTGTAGCTATTTAGTCAATTATTAAATCATCAAAATACACTTTTGTCATATTTTATGTATATGGCAATTAGTTTTACTTTTACAATTATTGTATTTTTAGAAGTATACATTTCATAGTTGCTTGTTAGAAAATTCTTTAAAGATGAGTGCTAAGTAATGTAGATGCATTGACATTTTGCAAAAAATAGGCCTATGTGAGAAAGTGTTGATATTTAATATTGTTAATGTTATAAAAATAGAGGATGGTGATATAGGCTCAGCTGGGATTTTGGCTCATTTGCTAGCATGTATATAGTGTAATGCATGGGTTGAAGAATCAGAACAAGTAGGTCTGTCAGAAGTTTTTCTGTAATGTGGGGAAAATGATACAAATTTTATCCTTTTTGCGCTTTTGTGCAGTGATAAAATTTCCTTAAAATAATCCCTGGTCAAACCTCGGTCTGATCGCGGTTGAACCGAGGTCAGACCGAGGTCGAGATGGAGGTTTAACCTCGCCCTAACTCGGTCTCACAGACATTACTTAAGAGGTTTTCGATTTGATTATTGTGTTGTCGTTGAAACCGATTTGTTTGAAAACGAATGTGAAAACGCCCGAAAACGTTACCGTGTCATAGCCATAATAATATCTGCGATACAAAACGACGTGCAGTATATCAAAATAGGCATATCTCTGTGTGTTTTAATCTTAATTTAAAGGAAAAAAAATTACTCGGAAAATGCTCTCTCATGATGTAAGTAAATGTTATTCAATGTTATTGAGGCGTAATCAGTCGAAACAAACTTTTCACGTTTGTCTGAGGAGACTTAATTAACATTTAGAAAATAGTTTTTCACGTTCACTTCGAGCTTTTGCACTGCTTTAATGTTTCTTCTGCATGGCAGAAAGTTTTCTAAATATGTACTCCAATATTATGATTATTATTTATCATTAATGCCATTATTCTTTAATTGTACTAAATGAAAGAAATCATAAGTTATTTCAAAATAATTATAGACCTACGTCTGGCTATATATGTCTTCAGGGAATTCTGTTTTTTAATTATTGCTGGCGAGCGCAGCGAGCCAGTACACTAATTTGGAGATTGGCCGCGTACGCCTCGGAGTCTGGGCACGTATATTGAGGCGAAATCTCGATTTTTGTCATTCATTCTGGCGAAAACCATATATGGTATGCGTTCTATATATGGAAGTTACCTGCGTCTGCGAACCCCTGCAAGGTTATTTCCGTCATATTGCCTGCAGGGCAAAAAAAACTGGCCTCGAGCCGCGCCGGTATTGTCGGGAAGAAAGAAAACTAAATATCTCGGCAACTATTTGGGCTAAAGACCCCGGAATACCACCAAACGATAGAGCTTGAAAAGACGATTTAAATTGTATCAAACATGCTTGATATGCGAGAAAAGGTTGCATGTGGCAGAAAACTCAGAAAAATCTATCCGCACACGGTTAGCTGTCGGCTGTGCTAACAGGCACGAGTAACTCGTAGCTCAGCTGATAGCTCTCGTGTGCTGTAGGCTTAATGCACGCGATTTATTTATTATTCAATATTACACATCAAAGCGGCCTAATCTATAAAATATTGCGCAAAATACAAACTAAAACGGTTACAGTGATTTAGTACACAGTAGTACATTTTCAGGATTATTTTGATATCTTTAGCGTCAAAATCGAGCCTTTAGAGGATTTTTGCCGATTTTTTTATAGAGACATGCATGATGATATGAATTATCACATCACCGGCAATACTATTTCACAATAATACAAATATCGGGAAAAATCAGGCAAAAAAAAGCCGAAGAACTGACCCGTTGGCCCAATTTTACATCAGGAATCGATTTTTGGGGTTAAATTCACCCTAGGGGGAGGGTATCAGAGTTTTGTCGCCTTTTCCAACCACATGACAACATTCCGAGCAGTAAGCACGCGCTTAACTCACGTGAATATTATGGCGAATTGGCAACATATCGATCTAAAAAAGGATGTATCTACTGAGGACGATTTCCTCCTTAAAATGGTTTAATTTTATTAAAATCAGTCAAGTTTTCACACAGAAATCGCAAGTTAAAATGAGCGAACCACTTTAAGATGCCATCTGATCTGATGACAATGAGTTTTAAGATTCAATACGAATGGCGGTCATAGAAAGTTTTCGTTTTTGCCACTTCGTAGGGAAACCGCAAGTGAACACTGAATTTAACGATTTCTAACGAAGCACTTGTTTTATTGAGCGGTTTAACTTGCTTGAAGTCACAACAAAGGACGAAATTAACGAAGCAAATTAATGCTGTATCAAATACACGCGCAAAAACATATGTTGTCGCAACATTGTTACTGTAACAGTAGTGACGCCTAACACTTAATGCACAATTGTTCACGACAATGTTCACAATATTATTCATTTGAAAAAAAGCCCAGAAAGCCTCTATGGAGTAGACAAATTTAGTTTAAACAGCCGATGTTTTTCTTCAACATGTGATAAATGGACTTGCGATGCCAGCACTTCCCTTGCGATAGTAACATCTAGTTTTTAAATTTCACATTTTTTCTCATTGATGGCCCAGAACGATGCAACCATGTCTACGGTTGAATATACACGCACCATCTAATATGCCGACGTTTAACAATTGCGAGAACAGAAAGTTTACGATCAGGATGCTTATATATATTCTTATATATAGGGCGGTGCAACGAAAGACCGCGCGCTGATCGACGTGTGATGCGGAAGTAGCCTGAGGCGAGCGTGTTTTTGATGAAAAATCCGAAAATTTGACATTTTGACCGTCCATAATGATGAATGATCGCATTTTTCGATGTGAAAATGCATTTACTGGATATATGACTAAAATATAACTATGGCAATGGGATTCTATACATTGAATGTTAAAAAAGCGTACTTGAGAGAAGATATATCCCACAATGTCCTGGTCTTTTAACAACTTTCATGGATACCAAGTTTCAAAGCTGGATTTATATAATTTCTGTAAAATCGTCGCCACCTTTTTAACAAAGGTATATTAAAGTTTTTTACTTGGTGGATTATAAATAGAATTTTCTTCAAAATCGAAGTTGAATTTTGGAAGATATCATGGGTGAAATTTTTAAACCATTTTTAAACCCATATTTTCGCATTTTTTTCTGAAAAATATTTCTTAGTTTGTAAACAATTCGAAAAATTTTGGCGAAGATATGCTCTGTTTGGTTGTCGAAATAACGTGTTTAAATTTCATGAATTTCGAGAAAGGATTGATGTGGTTTTTTTCGCACTTTTACCCTGAACTCAAAAGGCCTTGAAGAAACTTTTTATAAATTCACCGAGCGCATTATGACTAAAAAGTTTGTCGCCGCCCTAATTTCTTTTTCGGATGTTAGGAGAGGTGTGTAACATTTGAATTAGTTGAAATAAAACGTTTCCGAATTGATTCTCGCACAGGGTCGACCTTTTAATCTTGAGTACGAATACGAACGTTCTTTCTATCGAACATTAAAAAACATTAGGCTAAATCCGATGGATTCGTTCGTTGAATCTATTTTAAAACGATTTTTGTTCTACATGTCGTAAGAACTCGCATGCGATTTTAACGACACATCGTAAAAAACTGATTATTACAAAGCAACAACCAGTTTAAAACTATATCATTTGAAAATGTCTAAGTGTAAACTGTAAGAGATCTGCTACAGACCGATTATTTACAACTGCTTATAATGATTCAAAACGAGTTGAACTAAAGCTATACAAGTGCATCCAAAACACGGCCTCAACTGACACGAGCAGCCTAGTTTATAAATATACTGTCACTGAGAAGGATTTAAAGCCGTCATCATCTGTGCTATACTATGGAAAGCTATGGAGGGAGGCCTCTTATACGAAATGGTCGAAATTTGTTGCAATCATATTATTTTAATTTTGCGAAGGGAAATATGGAAAGAATTTCGACGAATTGATATGATTTGTATTTTGTAATGTTTACGACATTATAACTTTGATTGCATTAGTTTTACGAAACTATTCTTATCGAAAGAATACAAATGCTATCTGAAATAACATACGGATAATAACAAATGGCGTTCGTCACTTAATTATTTTGTATGAATGACCCAAGTTTTGCTCCCAAAATGTCAAAAATTTTAAAACTTTGAGCTCGTTAGATTCAATTGGGAAACAAGCGATGTTAAATAGATGAACGACACCGCTGATCAAACCAAACTACTTTTAGGCACCAACCCCCCGCATCACACGTCGATCAACAAAAGTACTGGCGTTACACCGCCCTATACATATATAAAACTTTGTGCAAAGAAAGTAAAACGAGAAGAAACAAGATATATGAAGCATGACAGATAGCAAAGATGAACGTGGATACAGTCAAAACAAAGCCGTGTAAGAGGAATAATTCATAATCTGCAAGCTTATAAATGTTTTCAAAGACAAAGGGTACGTGTTTACTTTGTTTATCTCGTACTTGTTTCGCGGTAAGAATGAGCCGTATTTGTATACTTTTCAGCTTTGTATGCCGTTCATTTGTTAAATTTTCAGCTTTTTCTGCAAACGCATAAACCTGTGAAGGGCTATTACACCTTTGCTTTAACTTCAAAAAGTGTTTTTGAAAGTGTAATTTGAATTTTGGTATCAAAAATACACACTATATTTATAAAGTATACTGAAACTTTTAGCCGCCGGCGTTGACTGCATTTACAGAATAAAATAACATTTGAAGTTTTTTCTTTGTCTGTGAAGATTTTGTACTGTTTTAATCGTTTGAAACTTCGATTTTAAACCGTTACTTAATTGCTGGCATGGTATAATGCAGCAAAATTGAACGGGCAATGTTTACACTAGCTTTGTGATTATTTTTGTATTGAATGATGGAAACTTTAAGACTGATTTGAGTTTTGTGTCATTTCATAATATAAGTTTAGGTCAGGTTAACTCAGGAAATTGTGTACTTGGTTTGAAATAGCGAGGGGTTGCTGCATGCATGTATTTCTAGTTAAAATATACACTCCTCATGTCTGGTCGCCATATTGGATATTGTGGCCGCGTATGAGTTGGAGGCCTGGTGACGAGGTGCTCTGACATATCTGAAATAGCCTTCACCTCAGAGGTTTGTTCTGAAAACTGCTGGATCCCGCATCAGGTATACATAAAAATTGAGCCATAATTGCAGCCATCTTGATGTGACCACTCTTATTTTGTAATTGTATACGGAGGTACTGCTGATGTACGATTTAAAAAAGTCGCGCAATTCTGATTCTACGAAACGTGACGTACCCCCTGAAAACAAATTACTCGCTATTTGTTTCTCTTTCGCTTTAAATCCCTGTGTGAATAACTTATTGTCACACCAATATCGCCGCCTAAAATTAGAATACTGCTGCACGGTCAATAGAATACAATACTGGCACCGAGCGTTAAAAACCTGGTTAGCTTAACCGTGGGGTAAAGCCAATCTTTACATCAATTTACTTCTTGTTTACAAAGTTGAATATATTTTTTAAATAAATATTTTCTTGGACAACAAGAGCCAAATTTTACCTTTAAAAACTTTGAAGGTGTAGAGTTTTGTTTTCTTCTGGGGGGAGGCTCAAACTTTAGATACAAGATATCAAGATAGCAACACCTTCTGACATTAGATACAATTAAATAGGAATTTTCCTCTTGATATATAGTTGCATCGGTAGTCATGGTTTATATGGCCGATAGGCGGAGAAAATAATTATTTACCATTGGTTATGACCTGTTGTGGGAAGAAAAGCTAGTGAAAGATAAAATGAACAAACTGCCATGTATTCTATGATTAACTCGAAAATTCCGTATTTCGCGGGCTACCCCCCGCAGTTAGACTTTCCGGGGAGCTTCAGCCCATCAACCCCCCCCCCCTTACTCTACGCCTATGGGCCGCAATGAGAGTTTTTAAAATGATCAGCGGTTCAGAAGCGCTTTTAAACCAAAACAGTGGATTAAAACTTAGCCCAGGGTTAGCGCTAACCACTGAGCTATATAATAATTCCTGGAGGACCGGTTCGCGGCCAAATCGTGTCCGCAAAAACATGGCGGATTTTGAGCTTTGCTGACGCCACATGGTTCCTTTCAGGCATTATAATACGCGTGTTTTTGACACACTTTGTGTCCTTGTAAAAGGCGAATGTGTCCTTGTAAATGGAAAAGTGTGTAGTTAAAAATCATGCCTCATGGACAAAAATGTCCAATATAATTTTCATTTGACTTTTTAAAATAACTATTGTTTTCATTATAAAGTATATAAAAACGCTTCAGTGGATAGTTGGGGATTTAAAATTATATGATCTAGAGGCCGAGACGCGTTTCCGCCCGACAGCCCCTGAACATATTCCCGGAAGTTGCTGAGCCCCGAATTTCACGTTGTAATTTCTAAGACTAAGTGATTATTGAACCTAAAGACAATGTGTGTCCTTGTAAAAATTCCGTATTATAATGCCTGGTTCCTTTTGCTCATGGTAGTTACCACTGACATACCGCGATACAAGGTGAAAAACTGTGTTCATCTCCCTCCTGGTTTTTACGAATATATTTTCGGCTTTCGGTATATATTTTTTGTATTTCATATAAATCCTCTTTTTTCCTGTTCAACAAATGGAAAGGAGACGTAGCTTTGTGCTCTATATGTCTGACGTTTTGAATGGCTTAATTCACTTATCGGGGGAATGATTTTTCTCATTCGGCTGTTATTTTATAACAATTTCAGTTTTTTGCCTTTGGACTCGAATATAAACTGACTACCAAAGGTTCTGAGCCATATAAATCCATCAAAACTTATGGTACAAACATATACTATTTTAGACCTTTGGTACATGTGCAATGTTATATACTCAAACTTTATCATTTTCTTGTCTTGTGTGGGGAAGGAATTAAATTCCTGGCAATGTCAATCTTTGAGTTTGGTCTATTTTGTTTTCATGATAGCAAACAATAATGTAAATAGGTAAACCTTCCCCCCAGTGAGTCTATTAGATTTAAGCAATAATTAACATGATCTGACTGACAAAAGTGCTGAGAGGGTGCTGATACAAAGTAATAAGATTTTTGCTGCAAACAGTGTAAATTTCAACCTTTGATGATGGTGACTGTTAAAACCTAGTTAACATATTATCTTGTTGTTTGCCTTGTCAAATTCAAATCAATTATCATGGCTTATAATTAATTGATTTTTTAACTTCTTGCACCTTGTGAATAAATCTTGATCAGATCTCCATTTATATTTTTCAGGATGAAGATGCTATGAAATAAAGCAAGCTAGAGATGGCTTATTAATTGTCATGCAATTTGTTGGAACATTGAACTGAGATGCATGTATTAAGCACATTTTACACATTGTTATGAATCTGCATTGTTATCCTTAATTACCATGTTATCGGATTTTGTTGTTGGCTGGTATTTTTATAACCATTGTTATATTTATAAAAGAAATAAATATAAACATGCATTGTGTGAGCAGTGTATCTTCAATCTGCAGCCACTTTTATAATTTTCTGTTTATGGTATCAAACTCAAGAGGGCTAAATTCAATGGGCTAATCAGGAGTAATTGAGTCTATGGAGGGATGAATATTATTCATTAATAAGACCAGGGGTGCAATTAGACAATATTGAAAATTTTATAGCCCATTGAGGTACAATTAAGCTGATGACCTTACTGAAAAGTGTATTATGCAAATATGACTCGTGGTTGAAACTATATTCTTGCACTTAGTCTTCTGCCAAACATCTTGCCCCTGAGCTTTGGCCTCTGTTTCTTTGGATTATACCTACAATCATGTGCAAAAATTATGAGACTTTACGTATTTTAAACACTTTTTTTCATTTTGACAACTATTTTGTCACGTATTTCGTTAAACTATTGACTATTCCCCCCTTCCCCCATTGACAATGTTGAGAGTGATATTTTTGGCAAATCAAATAGCTTGGTATCACAGAAACAACATTGTTTTGGGGGGAGAGGGGGGTAGATACTAGGTGTCATGACCGTGTCTCAATAATTTTTGCACATGATTGTCTCTATGCAAATTTAAAGCTAACTGTGTGTCAGCTGACTATTGCCGACAGAAAATATAATCGTATCCTTTTCGTTGTTGTTAATGTTTCTCACTACAATCAAACAACTTTCGTAATTAGATTATGACGCAAATGACGTCACTATGACGTAATCGTCTAATGAAATTGTCCGAGAGAGTATTATTAAGGTGACTAGCGAGTTAGCATTTATTTTTGTGAATCAATTTCAGGAAGTAAGTAAACTTTATTAACATTCAAGGGTCGTACGCATATTCCAGAAGATCACTGTTTAACTTCGTCATTATTGGTTTAATTTATAACACATATTTCACAACACACGCACTTGAAAAACATTGCGTAACTAATGGGGCAATCCGATATTGCGAAACAAACACAGGTTTGTATACACGCAAACTACACTAACGAAAAAAATGAAGTCAAAGAGGCAGGTTCCGAAGGAAACGTCTATTTACATGAGGTTCTTATATCAGGACAAAAGTGTAAGGGGAAAAGAGCTTCTTAGCGCATTTCCGAAGTACAGTAAAGCGACCATATATCGTCATGCCAAATTACCGTTTGACGAAAACGATTCTTTCGACAAACGCAAGCTGAACAAAGGACGTCCAAGTAAATTATCTGTTCGCGACGAACGTAACCTTGTAAGGCATTTGCGCATATGTAGAGAAGTCACGGGTTCATTTGGTGCATCCACACTTCGAACAGCAGCTGGAATTAGTCCTGAAGTATCACTGTGGACCATCCGAAGAGCACTTCGAAAGCACGGCTACTTATACTTACAATCGCGCAAAAAAGGACTTATGACAAGGAAAGATTTGACGCAAAGATATCGCTTCGCCCGTAAGGTTAGAAGGCTGCTACCGGAAAACTTCTGGGAAAATGGAATCAGCTTCTATTTTGATGGAACCTCGTTTGTGCACAAAACAAACCCCCTTGAGCAGGCACGAGCTACAAAATCAATGGCTTGGAGAAAGCGTGGAGAAGGGCTTGCTCTAAATTGCACAAGCAAAGGAAAGAAGGCCGGAGTAGAGGGGAAAACAGCTCACTTCTTTGTTTCCGTTGCTTATGGGATGGGTGTTATTTCTTGCGACCAATATTTTCATCGTTTGACTGGAGAGACATTTGCTGAATATGTACGCCTTCATTTCCCTCGGATATTTGAAAATAGTGCAAATCCAACCGCCAAACGTTTTGTGCAGGATGGTGACCCATCGCAAAACAGCGCAGTCGCAAGGCGAGCTTTCAACCAAGTGGGAGCTTTAAAGTTTTCTATACCACCCCGAAGTCCGGACTTAAACCCAATTGAAAATTTGTTCCACTTGGTTTCCAAGAAACTAGAGAAAGATGCTCTTGACATGAAGATAACACGTGAAAGCTTTGCCCAGTTTTCAGACAGGGTAAAGAAGACAATGCTAAATTTTCCAACAGACATTATAGACAACATCATTAAGTCAATGAACAAACGTCTTACAATGATGGTCAAGAAACGGGGAGAAAGATTGAAGTACTGAATGATTTTACAATCAGTTTTTCTCGAGAAGTTTGTCCTAACAAAATATCAATTTTTCTGTTCTTACAAACACTGTATACAAACTATATTTAGCACATATATTAGTTAAAAAGAGTACTGCAAATAAATATGCACGTCTCAGGTGGTTGATGCAGATAATCCTGCATGTTACCACATGTTACCATCATGTTACCATTCATGTTACCATTTTTCCCTTACTAATTTCCATATATATTTACATGTTACCACATGTTACCATCGATTTTGTATAAAATATTATATTATTTATATAAAATAGTGGTAACATGTGGTAACATGTTCAAAAGTTATAGGAAATTTATGTGAAATTGGTAACATGGATGGTAACATGACGGTAACATGTGGTAACATGTACGAAATGTATGATAAATATTAAGGAAACGCCTATATTGTAAATCCCAGCAGTTTTTTAAACAGATTTTGAACGTATTTTAAAATAATTATTGTCATGTGAAACAAACACATTGAAAGTGCGTTCAAACAGTTTATCCCAAAAGAACTAACGTGGCGAAACAGCGAGGACAGGTAGGTATATTTTTCTGTTCATCCTCAGGTATGCTCTGATTGAAGTGAAACACTTTCCACCGAGAAGCCATCATGTCATTCTCAAGTGTATCCTCTGCGTTGTATGGACCTCGGTATGTAATGATCGCTTTGGAAGTTGCGAATACTGGCACATCGCTCTCAATACACACGTCCTTTGCGAAGTGATTCTTCGGAGCCGGAAGATGTACTCGGTCTCCTTCAAGTAACAGCAAAAAACTCTTCCATTCAATCAGTTCTCGTGACCATCTGAAATCGTTGAGAAAAATAGCTTCAGCGTTATCAGCTCCCACCCATGCATACTTGTCGGATGCTGGGTTAGTAAACGTATCGAACAGCAGCTCCAAAGGCCTTAATAAAAACGATTTTCCACAGTTTGTTGGGCCTACCAGCAATATGTTTCTAAATTTTCCTCTTCCATATTCTAACAACCGCTTAATTGCCATTGCATACACGACAGGATGAATTTTGTTGTTGATCAGAACCTCATTTGCGCATTCTAGCCAGTGACCTTCGCATCCTTCTGTACAGTTTGCTTCCGAGAACTCGCGAATTATGTCCATACGTGACTGGCTTTTGCGGCGTATAATTTTGGACGCCTCTTTCATTTTCCATGTCTGCTCCAACAGCTCATCGAGAGACCTTGATGAATGAGATAAAAGAAACTGTGCTAGATCTTTTTTTCCTTGCTCGTTCTGTTCGTCTGCAAAAGCCAAGAGTGATGTTTGATCTTTAATTTTATGCTTCGTAATAAATTCGGAGACATCAATGTTTTTTAGTTTCTTGATTTTCGCCACCCTGTGATATTTCTCACAATGTTTGTCAGTTTGAGATGTGGAGCTGGTGCCTTATAATTGAGAACGCTTTCGACGATAAGCTTGCTGACAACTGCTTGTAATCGGGGAGCCAATTTCATCCAGGTTGGGATGGTTATTGCTGTGAAAGACATCTTCGTCGAATTTCCGTATGTATTTGTACGCCGAATAGTAGCCTTCGTGGTCTGAGAAATGCACCACAATTCCGTGATTCGTTTCAAGGGCTTTTTTGCAGCCCAACCACCTCTTTGGAGCCGAAAGCTTCAAAGCCATGTGATAATGAAAGCCGTGCTGTTGTTGCCTCTCAATGCAACATGCCTAGTGTTGTGGCGATAATTTGCTTCGTGGGGATGTAAAGGCTTCAACTACAGCATCAGCAAACGATTCTCTAGTAGAAAATTTTTGAAGATCGGCTTGGCTATATGTTATTAAATAGCAACGCCGTGGTTTTCTGCTATGAATTTCGTCTATGTAACGTTTTATTGTTTAAACTGAGTATATAAACAAAAGAAAAGGTTTTACAAACAAAAGCTCGGCAACCATTTTAGTATGCTCGCCCAACAAGCTCCCTCTCCCGCATGCTCGACCCAGGCTGTCCCGGATTGGCTGAGCTACAGCAATAACGTCACATCCTCTTTCCTCTATAAAAGTTAATGTCAACTAAATATCTATATATATATACTTTAGTTACTTAAGCGATCTAACGTTAACTTCCCTAAGTGCTAGACCGTCCAGACAACTTGTTCAAGAACCCATAATAAAGTCTTTATACTGGCTTGGCAATCTAACAGTTCGCTGTGACCGTCTTAAGTTCGGTGGTTCTGGCTCCGGTTCGATGGGTGGGGGTGTTGTTGAGTGCTCGGTTGGGTTTTCTACTGGTGGTATTGGTGTTTGTATCTCAGGACTTGGTTCATACTCATCATCACTCCGTTGGTCCCTTTGCTGATTAAATTTACCTGTGCTTGGGCGCAAGTGTACTCTGTTTCTCCGAAATAATCTACCATCTTCAGTTATGATTCTGTAGGACCGCTTGCTAACTTGTTCAAGAACTTTCGCTTTATGCCATCGAATTGGCTTGGTTTCGGGGTTTAGTAATACTCGCACAATATCACCCCGCTTCAGAGCTGGTAGTTTGGTTGCATTCCGATTGTAATACTTCTCTTGGCGTTGTTGTCTTGTCCGCTTACTCTTAACGGTAGACATAATCTTAGGCTTTAGGAGTTTGCTAGCCGTAGGCAGAAGTGTTCTAGTGCGACGGCCAAATATTCTTTGCGCCGGCGAACTGTTCAGTCCTTCTGTTGGGGTGTTTCTCCAGATGAGTAATGCCAGTTGGTAGTCGCCGTCGGATTGTTGGGTCTTCTTTAGCAAATTCTTTGCGACTTTAACTGCGTTTTCCACTTTACCGTTACTTTGTGGATGCTTGGGGGAACTGGTAGTGTGCTTGATTTCATATTCAGCTGTAAAGGAAGAAAAATCGTTGGAGGAAAAGGGAGGGCCATTGTCACTCTGTAGTACATCAGGTATACCATGAGTTGCGAAATGTTTCTTTAATTTCTTGATGATTACTTCTCCATTCTTGCTGCTCAGTTGATCTACTTCGAAATAATCAGAATAGTAGTCTACGGTACATAAATAATCTTTGTTATTGTATGTGAAAATGTCCGTACCAATCTTTTCCCACGGTCGACTGGGTACTGGATGGGCCATCAGTGGTTCTTTGGGTTGGGCGCTCTGCGAGGTTGCACAAATATCACAGTGGGATATGAAACTTGTTACG
Source organism: Dendronephthya gigantea (assembly GCF_004324835.1). Taxonomy (NCBI): domain Eukaryota; kingdom Metazoa; phylum Cnidaria; class Anthozoa; order Malacalcyonacea; family Nephtheidae; genus Dendronephthya; species Dendronephthya gigantea. Next base: position 268,875 of record NW_021163091.1, read on the forward strand.
TCCTTGTTCATGCCTGGCCAATAGACCACCTCTCGGGCTCGCCTTAAACAGCCCTGGATGCCAATATGCGCCGCATGGATCTTCTCCTTGATCTTTTGTCGTAAGCGCAGCGGAATGACGACTCTTTGCCTTTGAACACCACTCCCTCATGGACCGACAATTCATCTCTTATGCTATAATATGGATGAAGGTCGCTCGGTACTTGGCTTTTCTGGTCTGGCCAACCCTTCCTGATGGTTTCCATTAATTTCTTCATTGAGGTATCAATTTCTGCTTCTTTCTGTAATTCCTCGAACTGTGATTTTGACATTGGTAAGAAATTGCTACATGGACATGCTCGGTTTCATCTTCTGTCTTAGATCTCTCACAGGATTTCAGATGGGCTCTGGACAATGTATCTGGCACATACATCTCCTTCCCTGGCTTGTAGTAAATAGCTGTGTCGTATTGTTGCAGGCGGAGTAGAAGCCTTTGCAGGCGTTTGGGGGCTGTCGCTAAGGATTTCCTCGATATTGCCACGAGTGGTTTGTGGTCGGTCCATAAGGTAATTTTTCTTCCATATACATACTGATGATTGTGCTCGAGACCAAAGACTAAAGCCAGAAGTTCCTTTTCAATTTGAGAGTATCTGGTCTCTGCTTGGGTGAGTGCTCGGCTGGCGAATGTTACTGGTTGGCTGCTTTGTGTAAGGACGAAACCCAGTCCAGTGGAGGAGGCATCTCCCTCGCCTTGGACTGGCTCACTTGGGTTAAAATATTTCAGTACTGGTGTAGTAGAAACTAGCTCTTTGATCTTTTCGAATGCAGCATCCTGTTCTTCTTTCCATTCCCAAGTGGCATGCTTTTGTGTTAATCTTCGCAGTGGTTCGCAAACAGAGGAAAGTCCATCCAAGAACTTCGATAAATACATCACCATCCCAATGAGTCGCCTCACTGCTTCGACATTTTGTGGCTTTTCCATTTTAGTGATTGCAACAATCTTAGATGGGTCAGGCTTTAATCCCTCTTGGGTTAGTGTATGTCCGATGAAGGGTACACTGGTGCACTTGAACTCAAACTTTGCAGGATTTAACTTGATTTCTCTCTCACGGCATCTCTCCAACAGATTTCTCAGATTTGCATCATGATCTTTCTCTGAGTTGGGTCCCTGGCCAATGATGAGAATCATCTGCGATCTTATACACACCTTTCAGTCCCTCTAAGTTCTGATCAAGCTTTTGCTGAAAGTTTTCAGGGGCTGGGGCAACTCCGAAGGGCAGTCGAAGCCAGCGATAACGGCCCCAGGGTGTTTGAAAGGTTGTCAGCTCACTTGACTCATCATCAAGTTCAATTTGTAGAAAACCGTCCTTCAGGTCAACTTTACTGAAAACTCGAGCATTGGCTAACTCTGGAAGAACTTCTTCAATTACCGGCAGGGGGTAGTGCGCTCGTTTCAGTACCTTGTTAAGGTGCTGGGGGTCGATACAGACTCTGACTTGACCATTAGCCTTCTCAGTGACAACTAAACTAGATACCCACTTGGTTGGTGCTTCTTGCTTTGTAAGCACTCCCATCATTTCGAGTCGATCCAACTCTGCTTTCAGCTTTTCTTTTACTGCAATGGGCACTCTCCGTGGGGCCATGACAACAGGTTTGGCCGATTCATCAACTAAAAAATGCAATTTGCCATCCATCTTTCCCAGGCCATTGAAAACATCAGAATACTCGCTTAGTATTTCTTGCTTAGTCAGATTATGTTCAGTAGGCAATTTGGCAACATCTTCTGTGCTTACATGTAAAATATTCTGTTTTTGAACAACAATCAAGTTCATTTGCTGAGCAGCCTTGGCTCCTATGATTGGTGTATAATTTCCCTCAATGATCACAAATTCTGCTCGATACTTCTTACTGTTCTTAAGATTGCGAAAACTTACTTTTGCTGTTCCCAAGGTTGTCATTTTGATCTTGGAGTACATGATGAGCTCTTTAGCTTTCTTTTGGATCTCTGTGTTTGGTGGTAAAAGGTGTTTTGGGAGGATATTGCAAGTAGCACCAGAGTCAACTTGCATTTTAACTGGCTTCCCGCTGATCTCCATGGTTGCATAAATCTTCTTGTCAAAGTTGGCATTTCCACTTTTGGTGTTGTCGCCAGCAGAAACAGTAAACAATTCCTCTTCTGAGCTGTCACTAAGATTATTCACGTTTCTGTGGTCAACAAGTGGCTTGCTTCTACATTTGGCAGCAAAATGATTCTGCTTGCCACACCTGGCACAGATTTTACCGAATGCAGGGCATTTCTCTTTGATATTCTCGTGCTGTTTACCACAATACTTGCAGCCTTTCCCATCTCTAGTTTTCCGGGAATCCCATTTGTTTGCTTTATGTTGATTTTGAGTATCGGTTTTGTAGACGCTATCATTTGGTGATTCTGCCCCTTGGACGTTAGCTATATCCTTGAGTTGATTTTTCGTCGCTTCTGCTGCTCGACACACATCAACGCATCTCTCCAGAGTTAGCTTAGATTCTTGCAGCAACTTCCGCCGCACGCCATTATCACGAATTCCGCAGACAATTCTGTCGCGAATTAAATCGTCTTTTAAACTTTGAAATTCGCATGTCTCTACTAAGGAGCGTAGACTTGTTACATATTCATCAATAGTTTCATTCTGCTCTTGGGCTCGGTTGTTGAATTTATATCTCTCATAAATGACATTGGTCTTACCGAGACAATAATCGTCCCAAAGCTTCATCACTGTAGTGATATCATTTTTCTCCTCGTCGCTTGCAAACGGCAATCCCATATGTATTTGGAGTGCTTCGGATCCAATACATGTTATAAACGTTGCTACTCTATAAGAACTGTCTCTCTTGGCTAAATCAGTGACAGTTTCGTAAGCTTTCCATACCTGTTTCCACTGTTTCCAATTCTTTGCAAGGTTTCCTTTCACGCTCAGATTGTGCGGAAGTGGCACATTGGACATAAACATCTGACAACTTTGTACTTGTGGCTGTGTTGTTGCAGCGTTTTGTTCAGCAATCTCATCATGATTGGCCTCCTCCGGACCCGACATTCTAAAATTCGGTTTACTCCTGACACCATGTAACGTTTTATTGTTTAAACTGAGTATATAAACAAAAGAAAAGGTTTTACAAACAAAAGCTCGGCAACCATTTTAGTATGCTCGCCCAACAAGCTCCCTCTCCCGCATGCTCGACCCAGGCTGTCCCGGATTGGCTGAGCTACAGCAATAACGTCACAGTCTATTGGTACCGCCATTTTGCATAACCGTTAAGTTGCGATATGAAAAATTCAAATTTCCCGCTGAAAGTTAATAATTAACCTTGATGTAAACAGACTTTAGAAATTATATTTCCGCTAATTAAATCTTTTTAGCTCAAACTCTACCGATGAATAATGATATGTGGTAGCTATTGATAGCTTTATAGAAAAAAATTATTGAATGTAGATCGCCTTTTGCAGCCAAGGGGGCATTGTAGATATATTGTTCTGAAGACATTCAAGACCATTCAAGAAAACATTATTAATAGCATACTTTCAGTAATTCTGCTGTTCATGCAGGGTTCAAAAAAGTCTAATTGATGTCCATAAAAATCCAATTGTCCCCAAAATGTCCGACAATAGTGCCAAAAAGTTCAAGCATTTGTTATAGGAATGTAGAAATAATGAAAATATAAAAAAAACACCTGTCAGTTCGTGTCAGAATTAAAATCTTCAATTTTGTCCACAATTTTTTGACGTTTTAATATATATTTGTTCTTACGTTGGCAATAACAGCGTCTACGACTTTTATTCATCTTAAAAAAACGCTTTATATTTAAAAAAAATGCAATTAATGATGTTTTCATGACTTTATATTTCAAAAAAACAAAACAAGTTTTCACGGGAAATTTTTTTTATAAAGGCCAGGGGGGAGAACCTGTTGTTTACTAAATCCAGGGGAGAGAACATCCTTGTAGCGGGCTCATAATTGAGCCCGGTCAGTGGTAACTACCATGGCCAAAAGGAACCATGTGGCGTCAGCAGAGCTTCTGCGGTTGCGCAGAAGGGCGAAGTCCGCCATGTTTTTGCGGACAAAAAGATGGCGGCGAAGTTACCGAAAAATGACGAGCCGGTCCTCCAGGAGTTATTATATAGCTCAGTGGCGCTAACCCATGCATGCAGCATTGAACAAATGGCCCTGAACGCTAATCGATCGAGTATGTGTCACTAATGCAGTGACAAAAACGTTACCAACACCAGCAGCTATTTAAATCTGCTGACAGCTATAAGCGCAGCAGAATACAATAGGTTTTAGACGAAATTTCGAAAACGAACATCTATTGAAAAAGAATTAATAGTCAGAATCATATCATGTCTTAGGATTGCTTTTAAATTGCTCTTATGAAAATAAGAAGAGGAAAGCACATGCATACTTCGCGTTAAAAACGCCTTATTTAAGGTTCTGTATCTTCAGTTAACCGAACCTTGCAGGCTATAGCTTACTTTTATTAGTCAATAGAATCCTCAATATTGGATTTTATGTCCTGTGTCCTATCGCTACAAACAGTGAATAATTACGCCTGTATTCTAAAAACTCACTCACACTCAAACTCATTGAGTGGGAGATCCTAATCTTCTCATCACGTTTCAATGGCGGTATTTCCAGCCGAAAAGGGGCTTAATTTTCAGTGATATACCTTATATCTTTCCATCTATTGAAAGAAAACTTTCTCATTTGCCAGAATTAACAAAATTCATATGCCACACTCGATGAGTGTGAGTGTGAGTGAGCTTTTTGAATACAGGCGTTACTCTTACTCTTACTCTTACTCTTACTCTTACTCTTACTCTTACCCTTACTCTTACTCTTACTCTTACTCTTACTCTTACTCTTACTCTTACTCTTACTCTTACTCTTACTCTTACTCTTAGGCCTGTATTCAAAAAGCTCACTCACACTCACACCTGAGTCAGACTGTAGTGAGGTTGACTCAAGTATGGTTGAAATGTGAGTGAGGGTGGAGTATGAGTGCAACGTTACACTGCGTGAGTGTGCGCTCATCCATTGGAAAATCGTGTCGATTTGTATTCATAAAGCGCACTCGAGTATGACTTATCCAAGTAGAACTGTACAATGACAATTAGGATAATACAGCTATTTCAATTAAGGTTGACAATTGTACAATTGAGGGTAAAGGACGTATCGGAACATCAATTTCGCAGTTCTAAGTAAGGTTTATACATCGGTACAGCAACGAGGAAATAAAATATAATGTTTATATAATCCCACGAGGCCTCTGATTTGTTAATTAAACCCATTCAATCTAACTATAGCTCGTGTTGTACATGTGACGAATGTCTGTGACCTCCGTAATTTAAATAGCTGACTATTGGTGTATAGGCACACACAATTTAGTGAGAACCAGGCAGTACAAGATGTCGCAACCTAGGCAGTTTTACTCAGAATTAGAAAAGACTCTGTTAATAGAACTAGTTGGAAAACACAAAGATGTTATCGAAAATAAGAAGAACGATTATAAGACAATTAGACAAAAAACCCTCGCGTGGGAAGAGTTAGCACAAGAATTTAATTCCCAATCTGGTGTTACGAAAAGAGATTCGAAGCAGTTAAAGAAATGCTGGGAAAATGTGAAGGCCCGTGCCAAGAAGAATCTTGCGAAGGAGAAGAGACGTGCAAAATTGACGGGTGGTGGTCCATCGTGTGTGCAACAAGAAGACGAGGATGCGGCCGTAGCCGCTATTATTCCCAATCAAATAGACAGCCTTAGCAACCCGTTTGACGACGATAATTACGTCGCAGGTAATTGAAGTGCACAATAAATTATGCTTGTAATATGTGATCGGTGTTTTAAAATAAGCCGTCGAAATGTATTTATACGTTACAGACAACACAGATAACGAAAGTGATAATTCACAGGCGTCGAGTACAAATGCGCAGAACCAACAGCAAAAATCATCTCTCGTCGTTGAGGCGGCTCTGAAGGACTCAGGCACAACAAAGCCAAGAATATCAGCAGCGCAAGAAAAATGTTTGAAAATGCAGACATCACAGCATGAAGCTGAGATGGACCTCTTAGAACTCCAAAAAGCCAATCTGTTGATGCAACACAAAAGAAAAATGGAGGTGTTAGACGCCGAACTTGAATATTGGACGTCTGTGACAAAGGCAATGAAGACAACAGACGAACAACAACGGAGACCAAATACAAGATCAAAAAAATGAAACAAGAAAGATATTTATGATTAAGGATTGTTGTGACATAGGCATGCATATGCACGAAACGCTTGGCAGATAAGATTGAAATGCAGACGTTTGTTTACTGACTGTGCGGAGATATTTTGAACTATAGATCGGTTTCAGACGATTTTCTACCTTAACCATTGCCCATTTACATCATTTTATATTTATAATAAATACACAGGGCAAATCATAACAAACGAGACCTTTTCAAATTCAAATTAGCCATAATCTCTTGTAGTAATTGGAAAGTTATGTTCATTGGAGAATCACGAATGACTACAATAGATTGTTTATGGCTAATGTGGCTATTTGAAAAGAGGAATGGTTTGTTGCTACATCTGTAGTGTGTAACATGAACTATGTAGCTCATGAAAGTAATAGACGTGTGTGTCTTGTATGTTCCGCACGTACAACGTTGTATGCAAATTTTGCGCTATCCACTTTTGTAGGTTTTTATTGTCTATGTGAAATGTTGACGTATTAAATTTTCGCGCACAGCATGTCCCAAACGTCGTTCACCAGCATGCGCATCAGGTAACTCATCTTCCGCAAGCAGCATATCATCCGCTTCATCAAATGGATCATTTCGGCTGCGTACAAAATTGTACAAAACGGCGGTTGCGACAATAATAGTTAAGGTCGTTTCTAGTTTCGTTCTTAGGCACGTTGATAAACATGGGAACATTCTCTTCCATATGCCGAACATTCTTTCTACTGTATTTCGTGTTCGTATATGTGCAACATTGTATCGGCGTTCTGGTTGAGTTTGCGGGTCAGCAAGAGGTGTCAGGAGATATTGGCGGCACGGATAACCGCTGTCACCCAGCAACATGCCATCTATGTCACCTCGTTCAAACTGAGCACAAAGACGACAGTTGTCAAAAATTCTTGCATCATGCACACTACCTGGCCATCGGGGCAACAATGTTCTGAATTTCTAAATTAGGTCCACAGACAGCTTGCACATTTATCGAAAAGTATCCCTTTCGATTCCTAAAAAGTTCCGCGTTCACTCCCCCAGGACTTGGTATTTTAACGTGCGTACAATCAATAGCTCCCACAACGCCTGGAAATTCAGAAATTCTCCAAAAATCTAATTTGACAACATTCAGCATATCGACAGGAGGAAAACAAATGTATTGATTCTTTAAACCGGCAATTGCAACCGATACACGTTTGATGATTCTACTTGCTGATGGCTGCGAAATGCCACACAGGTCGCCGCAAGCTACTTGGAACGTTCCCGTAGCATAAAATCGAAGAGTCAACAAAAGTTGTATATCGGCTGGAATAGGTCTTCCTCTCTCATTAGGTGCATATAACTTGTCTCTGATTAGGTCAAGGAGTGCACGAAATCCATCCTTTGTTAACCTGAATCGGGACCGAAATTGATCATTATCATAGTTGCCATACTCAAAATGATATATTTTCCTCCTATTTAAGTCGTTTCGTGGGATATTGTTCACTAATTCTAACCTTCGTAGCCATCGATCCGCCATATTGTTATACGTTTGTTCCTGGAGTGTGTCTGAAGGGAGGTATACCCTTCACTAACACTCCACTCAAAAATAGTACTGCCCTTAAGGGTGAGCATTGTCTTTGAATGCTTGGAGTGTGAGTGTAGTCTTCTACCGGACAAGTGTGAGTTGACACCTGATAAGTGCTCACTCGTCCTTACTAAGGTTGAGTAGCAACTCATTGAGTGTGAGTGTGAGTGAGCTTTTTGAATACAGGCCCTACTCTTACTCTTACTCTTACTCTTACTCTTACTCTTACTCTTACTCTTACTCTTACTCTTACTCTTACTCTTACTCTTACTCTTACTCTTACTCTTACTCTTACTCTTACTCTTACTCTTACTCTTATCCTTACTCTTACTCTTACTCTTACTCTTACTCTTACTCTTACTCTTACTCTTACTCTTACTCTTACTTCTTACTCTTACTCTTACTCTTACTCTTACTCTTACTCTTACTCTTACTCTTACTCTTACTCTTACTCTTACTTACTCTTACTCTTACTCTTACTCTTACTCTTACTTACTCTTACTCTTACTCTTACTCTTACTCTTACTCTTACTCTTACTCTTACTCTTACTCTTACTCTTACTCTTACTCTTACTCTTACTCTTACTCTTACTCTTACTCTTACTCTTACTCTTACTCTTACTCTTACTCTTACTCTTACTCTTACTCTTACTCTTACTCTTACTCTTACTCTTACTCTTACTCTTACTCTTACTCTTACTCTTACTCTTACTCTTAGGCCCGTATTCAAAAAGCTCACTCACACTCAAACTCATTGAGTGGGAGATCTTAATCTGCCCATAACGTTTCAATGGCGGTATTTTCAGCCGAACAGGGGCTTGATTTTCAGTGATTTACCTTATATCTTTTCATCTATTGAGAGAAAACTTTCTCATTGATCAGCATTAACAAAATTTATATGTCACACTCAATGAGTGTGAGTGTGAGTGAGCTTTTTGAATACGGGCCTTACTCTTACTCTTACTCTTACTCTTACTCTTACTCTTACTCTTACTCTTACTCTTACTCTTACTCTTACTCTTACTCTTACTCTTACTCTTACTCTTACTCTTACTCTTACTCTTACTCTTACTCTTACTCTTACTCTTACTCTTACTCTTACTCTTAGGCCCGTATTCAAAAAGCTCACTCACACTCACACTCATTGAGTGTGACATATAAATTTTGTTAATGCTGATCAATGAGAAAGTTTTCTCTCAATAGATGAAAAGATATAAGGTAAATCACTGAAAATCAAGCCCCTGTTCGGCTGAAAATACCGCCATTGAAACGTCATGAGAAGATTAAGATCTCCCACTCAATGAGTTTGAGTGTGAGTGAGCTTTTTGAATACAGGCGTTACTCTTCTCTTTACACTCTTACTCTTACTCTTACTCTTACTCTTACTCTTACTCTTATTTACCCTTAAGCCGGATTTTCACTTACAGCGAAATCGTTCCCTAACGAAATATTTGCATATTTTCTATTGAATTGAGAACAGTCAAGTCGAACTAATTTATTTATGCTGTTAAAATTCAAAAGAAAACATGCAAATATTTCGCTGGTGAACGATTTCGCTGTAAGTGGAAATCGGCCTTTACTCTTAATCCATCGGAATGACAACTTAGACTGGATATGTGAAAAACAGCGAATAAATCTATTTTCATTTAAATTCCGCGTGAAAGCCAACACATTAAGAAGAAGGATATTGCTTTCTTACCGCGCTTGGGTTTTATTTACACTGCGTCCAATAATTATACGCAAAATCGTTTTTTCGCTACATTTCATTTGGTTTTTCGAAGAGTTTAATGAAGTGTAGTGTATATCATGGAAACATTATTACATGTGCAAAGCTGTAATTTTGGGTTTATCTGTGCAATAGAAAAAAACATTTGCCATTTTTTCAGAAAGTAAAAATATTTGGCACCCATTTTTATATGCATATTACACTTATACTGCTATTTAGCGAATTGATACAATGGAAAAACTTATAAAATGAGACAATATCGTATTTCTAGGTAATTTTAATCAATATATTCTCACACACATTTGATAAATAACAAATTATATAATTATATACAAAAAAAAGAAGATCAATATTATTCATTAATGTTTAATGTATCATCCATGATTTGATGACTAAAAGTAGCCTTTGATCCATCAATGCGGTGAGTTTCCTGTTGCATCAGGTGAAATACCTCTAGCAGTGGTTTTAATTGCATTCCACAGATCTTCTGTTGACGAGTATTGTTTTCCACCTCTCATATACCTCTCGCATATACCTCTCTTTTAAAAAATGCTCCACAAATTCTCAATTGGGTTGAGATCCGGAGAGCATGCTGGCCATTGCATAATTTCACCTTTTTTAAGGAGCATGGTCCTGCATAATTGGAAGGAGCATTGTCCTGCGTAAGAACCATATTCCTCCGAAATGACAAATTTTTCTTCTTATACCATGGCAAAAAATGCTCATTTAGGAAAGCTATGTATTTCAGGCTGGTCATTTTAACCCCATCCTCGACCCTAAATGGGCCGACAAGTTCATCATTGATGATCGCAGCCCAGAACATAACTCCAACTTCGCCTTGTTGATGCCTGAAACACTGCGGAGGTAATCCTTTCATATCACACCAACCTTTTCTCCAGCCATCGGGTCCATCAAGGGTTGCTCGGCACTCGTCAGTAAATAACACCAACTCAAAGTTCTGTTTCACATAATTATTTTTTCTCCCACTCGAGTCTCTTTTCTTGATGAACTTTCTTTAAAGGAGGTCGGACATTTTGCATTACGCTTTAGAATGGAACATTGTGTGCTTTTAGGAACGTTACGCATACCAACTGCTTCGAAAACCTGCTTGGAGGTCTGTAAAGGATTACGGTGGACTTCGCGTTTAAGTGAACTGAGTACGCGACGCGACACACCTGACTTTTCCCGAATGTCTGCTCTTCTATTGCAGGATTGTGGATTTGAAGCATACTTTTTGGTGGTCGCGTTGAGGCATTTTGGCGATTTGAAGGGTGAAGGTTGCTTCCGCTGTAGTGCTTGAATATTTTTGGTCTTTTCAACTTGCGTCAATTCCCCTCTGCGGCCCATCTTGCATATAAAAATGGACGCCCAAGATCCCTTTTTAAAGCATGAATGGCCGCTGTTCGTTTACCACTGCTCAGATCAGCCAAAAGCTTCAGTTGTGGGCATGTTACAGCGTTTTCATAATATATACGAAATTTCATAATCCTCTTTTAAAAACCAAATGAAATGTAGCGGAAAAACGATTTTGCATATAATTTTTGGACGCAGTGTACTTCATCAAATAATTTATTATGTTCACGTGTCATTTTTAGCCAATACTTCTAATCAACGTAAGTTAAATATGAATTAGGGGATAAAATGCGGATGGGAAATGCGGATGAGGGGATAAAATGTGGATGGGAAAATGCGGATGGGAAAATGCGGATGAGGGGATAAAATGCGGATGAGAAAATGCGGATGAGGGGGTAAAATGCGGATGGGAAAATGCGGATGAGGGTTTTTATATGTAAAAGCTGGAATTTTAAAAATATAAATTTATTGCCTTTTTGCAAATTTGTTTATCACCGCAATGGTTGCAGTTGTGTCCCGCGTGTTTTCGATTTCGTGCAAGAGAATCAGCGGATTTGTAAAGGCATTTCTGTCCATGGATGTCTGGTTCTTTCGAGCGAGTTCGTCAGAAATGGACAGATGTCAGTCAAGGAATTAATGGTGATAAAAATACGTAATAAGACGAGAAGTTGAGAACTAATGCTTTGCCTGAGTTTGCTCGCAGAACATTCGTTAAAGCAGGTGAGTTTTTTAACTTACGACATTTTCTACTTCTATGCAAGTACAAATGTCGTTTGAGGCGTCCTGAAATTGAAAGAAAATTGAGAGTAGTACAATATTTACAAGAATAGAGATAAATGTATCAAAGACTAATTAATTTTTCTATATTACAGATTAAGTGTTAGGCTTGAGATTGAACGCTTGCAATGCCTAACTGAGGTAGCACCTGCAATTTACCCTTTAAGACCTTATAACAAGTGTCCCACAAAGAGGAGCAGTAATCAAAATACGGCTGAATTGAAGATTTATAAAGTGTCAGAAGAGAATCTCATGAGAAGGAAGATTTTATTCTTCTTAAGACACCTATACCAGAACATATTCTTTAACATAATTCTTCGATATAATATATATTGTTATAAAGTCTTTATTTTCTCTATACGCGAGGTAGGAGATCTTTACAATAATTCAACTAAAGTTCGTTACTGTTCTCTTCTTTCTCCGTTCTTCTCTTCTCTTCTGATTATTCGTCCTTTCGGATCTCGTTGTTTTCTGTTCTTGTCTTCTTCGTCAGTTCTGTCGTTGAGCTTCCTAACGTTTCATAAGTTAATCTTTACTCCGCTAGTCCACTGAAGGTTCAGGTGCTGTGCACGCCCTTTTATAATGAGGGTTCAGTGACTCTTGCATACGTCGTCAACCATAGTGGGCTGATCCTTATCCAGCCAATCAGCGTTGTACATGTAATCAGTGGGTTGGCATTAGAAGCTCGCTCCAGCTCTCATATTTTGTTTATTTAAGGCGTTGACGCAGTGGTCGAGTTGGTCTTTCGCTCAATCGATCAATACTAAAACTTGTTCACAACTTAAAATATTTATCATCAACAACTAGTAAAATTTACAAACAATACGTCTGTGAACAATATCTTTCAACTTAAACTATTTTCACTCTTATTTTATCGAATTGAACTTTTGATGACGTAATCTATAAAATGCTCGACCGCGCATTATTTTTTACACAATTGATTGACATACGAACTTTGCAGCTGCCTAAGGCATCCTGTTTTTTAAGATAAAATTTCGCTTCGCTTGGGCTTTTAAGGTATGTAAACTTTACATGTTTACCCAAACCCACTGTTTACCTAAAAACGACAGATCGGTCAAACTGATCGACACTAAAATTAATACAACATTAATTATTCATTCAAACTGTCAAGCTTGCAGAAGGAAAAATAATTGATATTTGCGAAAGGCCAAAATTATATTTACCCATGCATTTTGTGGCAATAATCAATTACTCATCCATGCACGGCAGGTGATATTTCCTATTTTTATACTATTTTTGTATGCATATAACTAAACATAATAAAGCCTTGCGTAACAATATATCAAAAACCATCTTCTCATGATCCTGCCAGAAATGTAATCACTCCGACAACAGCATATTTTAGTACCTTAAAATCAACCCACGCTTTGTTGAAGCTCGGGTAACCAGGCTTGTTGGTTTCGAAACGGAAGAGACTAACCTACGGATGTTTTCTATAATATTGTATTGGCAAAAACAACCTTGTTATTTTCCGCAGCCACAACCGCTAAACCAAAATGCGTAAGTTTAGTCAGCAAATGCGCAATGCGGTTTCCCAGCCTAACCTAGCAATGTCCGTTGCGCAAAACAACATTTCTAGATCCATTGCACGTTCCGGTATCGCTCTGCAGTAAATATAGGAGACTCAAGCAAACTTAAGTCAGTGTTTAACGTGGACCTGCTTGTGAGTAAGCAACTGTCGTTGGTGCCTTTATTAAATAATTGGCGTATCAATATCTATTCACGTTGGTACTCTAGAAATCTACATACACTACGCTATTTTTCTATAAAGGTTTGGTGCGTGCGCAAACCAAAGTAAGTAAATTTGTTAAATATAATTGTTATTCTATGCGCTATGTTCACATTTTGCGCCATTTGTTTATTTAAGTAATCTGCGCATAATTCTTTGATAATGTGTTAGTTCCCATGCCACACGTTCTAGTTAAGTATCGCTATTCCAAAACGCTAAATTCGCTGATTATTTCGCATGCCTAATTCAGTGTGTTTTGTTATATCATTGATAGCCACGTATATATCGGCAATAGTAATTTGTAGTGTTAAAGCATGTTATTCTCAGTATAAGTACTCGTTAATTGTCATATCACCTATGTATATCCTAATTAGCTTTCTGTGTTATATTCGTTTATAGTTTGTTTAATTGTTATATTCTAGTTCGAACCGATACCCAGTCGATTCTCAATCGATTTCCAGTCGATTCTCAATCGATCTACAGTCTGTTTCCAGTCGTATTATCTACGGACAATCGTTTCTAGCTCGACTGTGTTATCCCAACGACGAGTTCGTGTTTGTCAGTCTATACCTGTAGTATCGTTGATTTATATTAAATCCTCAGAACATTGTTATCAGAATCGTCTGTCGAGTTCGTTTTGTTATCCACGCACCCGTCTATTTAGTAGTTTCGTTTGGATTATCGTTGCTATTCAAATTCTGTTCAGACGAAAGCTACAAGGCTCTTCTAAACAGGCCCTCTGTAACATATTTAGATTGATCTCAAGTTCCATATACTGGAGGTATAGTAACATAGCCTGACCAAATGGCCGCGTAACCTGTTGCACTAATCGCCTCAGCAAAAACAAAACTGGCGATTCTGATCGTGAGACCATGAAGTAAAAATTCAGTATCACGGGACCCAATGAACTATTGTTTTAAAACTAATGTAAAATTCATCATGTTCATGAATTCCCTGTAACCCAAAGGTTCGCTAAGGCAAAAAAAATGAAATTTAAGTATTTGTGTCTGGTGCAAGTTTACCTTCATATGGGGCTTGTTGGACACAGCCATATTTATCCCCTCATCCGCATTTTATCCCCTGGCCTCATTCGGCATTTTCCCATCCGCATTTTCCCATCCGCATTCGCAATCCGTATCCGCATTTTATCCCTACCCACGCATTTAGTTGGTTCACCTTGATCTTACAGCTGACTCATTAAAGATTATAGCTTTCGTGACCTTGAGTATTTGCTACTTGCCAAAAATGTGAACTTTCTACGTTTTACAATCGTAAGCTGATTTTTTCCGGCAAAAATATGCGTCTGTAATCGTTGTTACCCTGGCCAGATCGGTCCTAAGCTGAAATGAGAAAATTTCGTTGTTTTTGCTGATAAGCAGCATGATGTAAGAAACAACTATTTTAAATGCTATGACTTTGGAACAGTAATATGTCTGTATATCACTGAAAATATACACAGGATGTAGCAACTATACCTAGCAATAACTGAAGCCAGAACTTATGAACTTCTAGCGCCCCAACGGAAAAGTATTAAAAATTCTCGAAAAAGCCTTTCTGTTTAACTATGTGTTTTAATGGTTAGGGTTTAAGTTTGCATGAGATTCTAAAACGTTCGTGCGCAAACATGACGATATTAGCCCTATAGCCTACAACAAAACTACTCACTTGAAAGGCTTTTGAAACGGCTCGAAATATTTGGCAGTTTTGCCATGAACACTTGTATATACTGTCACGAAATTGATCGTTATAGGGCTGCTTTCTATACTTACCCGTTTTTGTACACGCACGACGCACGTAGTTAAAAGTCTAAATCCTTACATATGTCATATTTGAAAACGATATGAGAATAAATAGAAAAGACTTAATACTTTTGTTGCCCATGTGTTAAATAATAAAAACTTCCATGGAAGCATTTAAAATTCTCATTTTTTATTAAGCAGCCCAAATGCTCAATCAAGCGCGAAGATGAAACAACATTACAGCAAAGAATATTCCATATATTTTCGTAAAACTAGGCATATCACCTGTCAAACAATGTTATAACCCGACTGACGAAATACGTACATCCGTCATCCAAAAGATTGAAGTCCACTATTTATAAAACAATATAGTTGGTTTCGAGTGTTGATATAAGTGGTGTTGCTTTAAAAAAACAATAAACTCAAACAGAAAAGGCCGTTTTTAAATTCCTTCTCATTAAATAGTATTCAGTTGTTTAACAATACTTGCAGCTGCAACATGCATCGTAATCGTGGCTTTATTCTTCGATTTATTTGTCGAGTCTTTCTCATCTTTCTCTGTTCGTCTTTTTTCTGTATCTATCCTGGTGATTGTGGTTCAGGCCGCATCACGCGAGAGATCAAAGCGAGAAGATTAAATGAAGAGTTGACAAACAGACCCTTAAAAAGCACAGTTTCAAGCGAACAAGGTGAATGGATCCTAGACTTTAGAGAAAATATTGACCGAGTTGATACCGACGAGACAGTGGATAAAACGGATCTTGCGACGATTCGAGGTAAAGGTGAATTCTAAAATACGAGATCATTTTCAATTAAAAGTTTCCAACAATTTTAACTGCGTAATTTATCTTTAAGATATTGTGACAAAAACACAACAAGGTATTGAAAAACGGAAGAGATCAAACGTGTATTTGTCAACTTCATCACCGCCTAATTTGAATTATCCAAGAAGAGAATCAAGTAACATCTCTTTTTTAAGTCACACGAAATTTAGAAAGGGTTTCAGAGGAAAAGGAAAAAGAGAAAAATTCGTTTCACAGACAACGCAACACACTCGGAACAAACGCGATATTGATGCGATCTCAAGTAGCAAGTCTGGTTCCAGCGAATGCACGAACTCTACATTTACTATAAATTATGAAGATGATTACACAGTGTGGAATAACTTCTCAATCATGTACCAAGGGCAAACGTACGATTATGACAAGTACAGAGTAATGGACGATGAACTACAGGTTTGTAATTCCTCCAACCCTCTTATTCAACCAAGATGGCAGAATTTGATTATCATGGAAAAGAAGAAGATGGCTTACAAACATTGCAGAGTATCCGTCGATGGTTTCCTCCCACAAAGTGGTTACAAAGTGTATAAAAATTTAACTGTTTTCTTTAAACTTACTGGGCAAAATTTTACAAGGCACGATTACGGAGTAATTCTTGGATATTTTGTAATTTGTTCGGCGAAGCTCAGTCTATCCTGCAACGATAATTTGGTCAGAGTAAAGTACGGGGAAGAATACAAGGTTTCGAAGAGCTTTTCGTTGTCTTACAAAAGCAATATTTATCATTACAACGATTATCGACTTAACAAAGACAGTATTGAGATGTGTGCTTCTAATAATTCGCGAATTCAGGCTCTTTGGAGATCGCAAAATTCATGGGAAAAGTCTAAAAACGCGTATCAATGCCATGCCCAAGGAATATCTCTCATTAGAAGTAAATATTACGCCGTGAATGAGCAGTTCCTGGTTTATTCCGCATATGGTAGAAATCCTCTACAATTGCCTTCAAGTCCGAAATCGGAAAGGCTTTGGTGCCCCTCGGCACTCCGAATGGCAACTTGTGAATTTGCTTTTGCACGTAATTGCACGTTCGCCTCTCTTTTGCTGTTAGCGAGGTCCATGAACGCCAATGTCAAAAAAGAAGGACTTGGCTGTCACTTTTCCCACTTCAATCACACCAAGCTCTTTACATAAAAATTTCTTCTGAGACTCCAGGTAGAATCCATCCATGTCCACAATTCCGACAATGTTTTGTAACTTCATTCTGATTCCTGACTGACTGTTTGAAACGTATTGCAATTCACTCCGCTTTATACCCCACCCTTTCTCAAAGCGACTAGGTTGTATAGGCGCGGGAATTAAAAATCGCACGTGGTTAATCGGTCGTTAATTAACCTAATGAATAAATACATTGTCATCTTTCGACTTTGTCCGAAAGCGTGTATGCTCGAAGCGTCAAATGCTTAAGCAGGGCAGACATGTATTCATTTTGTTTTAGACTACCATGGACCCTAGACTTAAGGCTTGTTTTTGCCTGCAGATTTCTGGACCGTCTGGGTCGGGCAAAACAGTTTGGGTTAAAAAGTTTCTTGAAAATATAGATAAGATGATTGACCGAAAAGTTGATCAAATCCTGTATTGTTACGGAGAATGCCACTGAGCCTATTTTTAATGAAATCCGGCAAAACAATCCGAAAATACAATTCTTCGAAGGTTTTCCAGATATCAAAAGCATGACTGATCCGTCATTTCATACCGTAATGGTAATTGACGATCTTCAAAACGAGCTACTTGATAACTTAGAATTGGCAAACTTATTTACAAAAGGCAGTCATCATAGATCAATATCCGTCATATTTTTACAGCAAGCTTTGTATAATAAAGGCAAATTTTCCCACCTATGCTCGCTCAATTGTCACTACATGGTGGTGTTCAAGAGTCCAAGGGATCAAACCGTTATTTCGACACTTGCTCGACAAATGTATCCTGGCTGCGGTCAGTACTTAATTGAGGCTTATAAAGACGCCACGGAAAATGCCTATTCGTACTTGTCTATAGACTTACACCCGCAAACAGACGATAAATATAGGCTACGTTCAAAAATATTTCCTGATGATTGGCAGATTGTTTATGTACGAAAGTGATAAAAAGGGGGTATTTTCCAAAACTCAAGTCATTTCACTATGTCTGTCCACATGAGAAAGAACCTTCATTTGCTAAAGGTTTTACAAAAAGGAAAGCCTAAGCTACGCAAAGTGATTTTAAAACACGCAGAACCAACGGTTTGTGACTGTGTGTTGAATATTTTAACAAGCGTGGTTAAGCTAACACCGCCTCAAAAAAGAAAGCTGGCAAAATATAAAAATCATTTAAGGTTGTTGGCCGACAAAAGAACATCTCTGAAAAGGAAGCGACAGACATTAACGCAAAAGGGTGAAGGCTTTTTGACTGCGATACTTGAACCCGTTTTGAAAGAGCTAGCGTCATTAATTGAGTGAGATTATGAAGCATTCAAATAAAATGATCATGGTTCCGCAGAATACTTTTGATAATTTCTTGAAACAGCAAAATCAAATAACCCCACCGACTGTTAAGAAAATGACCCAGTTAGACGACGAAATGAAAAAGAAAAAAATGACACGACACAAAAGGAGAGGGCAAAGCTTTACAGTCAAGCTTCGCAGAACTTCCTACATTACAAGTCGAAACGGGCCGATGAAAGGGCTGAACCAATTACAGTGAAGCTTTCCGAAACATCAAAAGACGCGACGGTTGAAGCCGTGGATCCAATTAATGCTGTTGCTGACAAAGCAAAGGCAAAATGACTGTGGGAGAAATTGTAGAAGTTTTACCAAAAACAATACAATCTAAAGCTAGAATGATTTCACGATGAATTGAGAATAATCCTAATGTTTTAAGCTGGACCGCTCGGGGAGAGCTAAAATATAACGGAGAAACGTTGCCAAAGACAAATATTACTAATCTTTTAAGTGATTCGTTCAAGTACCGAAAAAATAATAAGCCAAATGAATACGAAGTTTTTACGAAAGCACTGAGTGAAATTAACGTTCCAGAAGATCTAATACGCAACCCTGAACGTCTTCAACTTTTCAAAACTCACTTGTTTGAAAAAACTCCTGCCACAGAACCTGAGAAGTCGGAATTTTCGCCCGTGAAGAAAATTACAGTGGAAAACAAACTTTTAGAAGACTTGATATAGATATATGTTCCTAATGAAATTTAAAAGTGCATTGTTGTGAGTCAAACAAACTTTTAGAAGACATGATATAGATAATATGTTGTGTAATAGCTAACTTATTAATATGCTGTCAATAAATATTTTTTCACACACACACACACAATTTGTGGTCTAAATGTTTTAAAATCTCGGAGCATGACCAGACCCCTGAACCATAGCTTGATTTCCTAGTTATCTTTAGATGATATTTATTAATTCATTTGGGCGACATCGTACGGGTGATATATTGAAACTCGCGAAAATGATTTGCAGTTGTGCATGGTCAAGTCAAACGCGATACGCGTTGCGAAAAGCGATTAATTTAATTACAATGTAACAAATTAGCGGTCGTTGCTGACATGCGGTGCGGAAAAAAAAAAAGAAAAAAGCGATTATATAATCGTTTATGGAGCGCTTAAATTACAACAAGACGCCTGATCTGGCGTTAACTCCGGCGCACGTGCCAGTCTTTAATATAGAGCTTCTGAACATAAACAATACAGTTCATATTCGCATTTAGATGCCATGCGAGTTGCGAACCTATAAATGTTCGATTGCGAAATTTAGAAGCACATCGTACTTTAAAAAGTGTAGAAGTTCAATTGTTCAAAAATGTAAATAAACCGCATGATACATTCGCTTTGTCTTACACTTTGCTTTTGGAATAGGCGCTTATACAGTTATATTAAATCTTCAATCCTGTGCAAACTACGACGTGTCAACGCGCCCATACACGACTACATCATCTTATTAAACGGCGAAATAGCAGCGATATTATTAAAATAGGGACAGAATCTACATGTATTAAATATATTCTTACCCCAATTCAATCTAAACTTAATCGAACAGCATGAAAAGAACGGTTTATTTGTTCCTCTTGGAGGAATTGCCGTATCATGCGAGCGAAATCGAATCGCGCATCGGAAAATTAGCCAAAGCTGTACACCACAACTCTTAGAAGATAAGACTGGGACGTAGATAAATACGGTTACATACACATTTCAAATACTAGAATGGTTCGCGCCATTTCAGACTTGCGACGACGAAAAATAATAAAAAAAAAAACAAAAACAAAACAAAACCTAGGCGAATTTTCAACTCCGTCGCTGACGCCGGAGTAATAAAGCAAATTAAGGGTCGCAACAAGGCAACCGCCCGCGTGCGCATAGGCACAATTGAAGTTAATGACAAAACGTGTTTGTGCGACACTATAAAACAAGCAGTATTAGCAGCGTTTTCTCATCTTTGGATGTTCTGGCCATGATGTCCTGGCCTTCTCGTTGCTGATGGAACAGAATATTTACACAGAATTGGAGAGTATACTCGATTCCTTAAGTGCGAGTGAGCTTGAACGCCTGGAGTGTGATGCGATTATAGAATGTGCTATCCAAGGTAATTGAGTGAAGTATATATACAACCCGTTTACTAACCAAATTGTAATAAGTTTTAACAACCTGTCGTTTGGTTTCTTTTAGATGAGCCATTTGAAGATCTAACAAATGACAATTGGCGAAGGATTGACTCTTTAATTCGAAATAATATTGGTAGGTTATCTGACAGATTGATGTTAATATCAGAAGGAAGAGTATAGATCTCAACATTAATTTTATGGTTCTATTACAGGATACCATTGCGATGAGTGTGACAAGGTTTACAAGCATCGACCGAACCTTTCGAGGCATAAGCGTCATATGCATGATGGGAAAAGAAAAAACCTTAGTGAATCAAGTACGTCAAACAAACGCTCACGAAATATGCAGGAGAATGAAGCTGGGCCTTCACGACAAATGAATCAGACTGGAGGTGGGTCTCAAGTCGAACGACCGAATCATGAGCAACCAGAGGCTCCTCAAAATGAATCTGCCCTTCCACGAGACGACGAGGACGAGCAACTTGAAGCCCTTCTTAGTCAACATCGGGAGATCATAGAAGCTGAAGACCATCTTCACGACAGGCAAGATACGTATAACATTAGAACTAACGATTTTTTTACGATTGAAACGCTCATTGATAACTTACGCGCCATTTATCATCGACAGCGTAGTGCGTTTGAGATAAATCTAAATTTTAGTTTTGTGTTACGAAATATCGAAACAGGAGAAATGAGATTTTTTTACGCCTCTAATAACACGAACTTATAACTTATTAGATGCCCCAATGATGGTTCATGATAACCGTTCTTTCAAGGATTTCATAGAAGTAATACGAACCCTGGATGTGTTAGAATGGGTTAGAAACCAGCGACCTAATAGCAGGTGGGTTTTTTATCGCTTAATTCAAGCACAGGTTATAGTATCTAGGCTTAATGTACCGGCTGGGGAACCGGTCGAATTGCCTTCCTATATTTGCGATAACGAGTCAATCATAGGTTTAACAAAAAGTAGAAAAACCGGCGAGCCCTATCGCGATTACCTCTGCCTTTTCAGGTGTCTGGCTTTGCATGAGGGGGAGGGCGAAAGCAGCTTAGAGCGTGCGGCGAGAACCTACTTCGAGATATATCTCCAGGAGACCAGCCTCGCTCGCGAGGATTTTTGCGGGGTTGACCTGGCGGAATTAGGTGTGATTGAGGAGCTTTTTTCCGTATCCATTTATGTGTACTCGATTGATGATTCGCATCATGCCATCTGTATTCGACGTTCGGTGAAAGACTTTCCATCAATACACGTATAAACTTGCATGAGAACCATTTTAGTTTCATCGCCAACATTGAAAGTTACAGTAGCTGTTTCGTATGTTCTAAATGTGACAAAATCTTTCCGAAGCCGTACAAACTGTTTCTTCATGAAAAAACGTGCAATGTGAATGTAAAGCATAAGTTTCCGGGCAAAATATACCAACTGCCGAAAACAGTTTTTCAGGAATTGGAAGACATGCATGGGCTTTCAATTCGAAACCGATGATACGTTTTCCCCCTATTTTGCGACCTGGGACATTGAAAGTTTTCAGTATGATACACGCTCACAATCGAATGCTAGACTTCAGTGGAAAGCCGAACATGTGCCAGCGTCTATTTCGGTTGCCAGTAATGTGCCGGGTTATGAGAGCGCTCGTTGTTTTGTTACAGATGGTGACTCCGGGGCACTTGTCAGTAACTTTGTGAAATACATTTTCGAGATAAGTGATACAAATTATAGGTTATTAAACGAGAAATTCGACAATGTATTTTCAGATTTAGACACAATGATAGCAAATTTGCCAAAAGAGGACGAAAAGGGAAAACTACAGCTCTTAAGGTTAAGGAAAAAGCTGGATAATTATTTAAGGGAAATGCCCGTCATAGGCTTTAACTCATCTCGCTACGACATCAATGTGATAAGAAAATTTCTGTTTAAAGAGATTGAATGCGCAGAATTGGACGTGGAAAACGTCGACACAAGCGGCTTTGACTATGTAATTAAACGAAATAACGCATACATGTGTTTGAAATCCCCCCGGCTTAAATTTCTTGATATTTGTAATTATTTGGCTCCTGGATACGCATACGCTCAATTTTTGAAAGCGTACGAATGCACTGCTCAGAAAGGGTACTTTCCTTATGAGTGGTTCGACACCTGCGAAAAACTTGATGTCGAGGAACTGCCGCCGCATGCGGCATTTTTTAGCCTCAATGTTTGGCAAAATGAAAACATGCAGACATTTCGAGACTATTTAGTGTGGTATAACAATTTGGATGTTGAACCTTTTGTTGAAGCTATCGAAAAAATGTTTCAGTTTTACCAGCCCAGAGGTCTAGATCTGTTTAAGGATGGTATTTCCGTCCCCGGATTAGTTATGAAGTACTTTTTAGTAGGCTCGAAGCGAACACTTTCTTCTCCCTTTTTCAAGAACGCGACAAAGACCTTTACTACAGTTTTAAAAACAACATCGTATGTGGTCCGTCAATAATTTTTCAGCGTTACCATGAAAGAGACAAAACGTTCATTCGTGGCGGAAAGCCGTGTAAACGGATTTGGGGGGCAGACGCAAACGCCTTGTACCTTTGGGCATTGGCCCAAGATATGCCATGTGCATGGCCATTACGCCAGACGTAGTTCAGAAAAAAATTTTAAAAGACAAGAATTTTTTAAAGAGGCAAGCATAGAATGGCTTGATTTTGTAGCAAACCGCGACGGTGTTAATATCGAGCACGCTCACAATGTGGGCGAGAAAAGAATAGGTCGTTATCTTGTTGACGGATTTGAGACGGAAAACAAAACCATCTATGAATTTAACGGCTGTTATTTTCACGGTCACCAGTGCGAAATGAATCAAAATGTTTTTAACGACAGGTGTGGGGTCCCAATGAGATGAACGAACTATTGAACGCAAACGATATTTGCTAGACCGCGGTTATACTGTAGTGGATATTTGGGAGTGCGAGTATAAACAAATGCGACAATCTAACGACGACCTGAAACATTACACGCAGGGTTTAGACGTGCGAACGGCAATGTGTGAGGCTGAGATACTTTCAATGATAGAAAGCGATAAAATTTTTGGGGTCGTTGAATGCGACATACATGTTCCGGACGACAAAAAACAAAAATTTTCAGAGATGTCACCCATTTTTAAGAACGTCGAAATTCCTTTTGAGGCTATTGGCGAGCACATGCAAAACTTTGTTAAAGAAAACAAATTAAGTACAAAGCCGCGACGTGGTTTAATTGGCAGTATGTTTGGCAATAAAATTTTTCTTACCACCCCTCTTTTACGTTGGTATTTCAAACATGGTTTAAAAGTAACCAAAGTTTACCAAGTTATTGAGTATACGCCAAAAAGTTGTTTCGCCAGTTTTGCGGATGATGTGAGTAATGCACGCAGGGAAGGAGATCGTGACCCTTCCACTGCCATTATAGCCGAAACGATGAAACTGTTCGGAAATTCCGGTTATGGTCGCACGCTTACTAACAAGGAGAGACATTTAGATATCACGTATTGTGATGAATCAAACATTGGTTTAATGGTTAACGATCCCCATTTTCGAAAATTGGATATTCTAGATGACGGTTTTTACGAAGTAAGCAAAACTAAAAAGTCGATTAGCATGAATTTGCCAATTCAAATAGGTTTTTTTGTTTACCAGTACGCAAAACTTCGTATGCTTGAATTTTATTATGATTTCATGGATAAATTCATTGCCGGATCGCTCAGATTTCGAGTACTGCGAAATGGATACGGACTCAGCATACGTCGCTCTTTCCGGTGAGAGCATTGACGCCGTGGTAAAACCAGAACTCCGAGCTGAATACCAACAGGAAAAATTCGCGTGGTTTCCGCGAGATTATTCCGACGAAGTCAGGGCTTTCGACAAACGCACCCCGGGTTTATTTAAGACCGAGTTCGAAGGGGATGGTATCATTGGGCTCTGTAGTAAAATGTATTTTTGTTTCAATTCATCAAAGTCTAAGTATAGCTGTAAGGGGGTAAATAGGAATACAAATGCGATCGAAAAGGACACCTATTTGCGTGTGCTTCGCAGCAAAGTAACAGGCTCCGCGATCAACAGAGGTTTTCGTGTCAGGGCAAACTCGGTTTTCACTTATACATGGTAAACGGAAAGTCTTAGAGACGGCGTAAGCACCACGTATTTAGATATTTAAGTTTCATAGCAGCACCATAAATGTGCTGCAATGTATATAATTATATTATGAAACCAGGCAATTGATGTATTCAAATTATTTATTCAAATATATTAACTATTACATGATTTATGAGTACTTTATTTGCTACAGCTTTCTGTCCAAAGTCGCCTTTATATGAGTTTGCGTCAAATATGATGTTTCGACTCTTGTCTATTTCGATAAGGCTTTCAAACTCGGCGTAAACTCCGAGCGGTCCAGCTTAAAACATTAGGATTATTCGAAAGATGACAATGTATTTAGTCATTAGGTTAATTAACGACCGATTAACCACGTGCGATTTTTGATTCCCGCGCCTATACAACCTAGTCGCTTTGAGAAAGGGTGGGGTATAAAGCGGAGTGAATTGCAATACGTTTCAAACAGTCAGTCAGGAATCAGAATGAAGTTACAAAACATTGTCGGAATTGTGGACATGGATGGATTCTACCTGGAGTCTCAGAAGAAATTTTTATGTAAAGAGCTTGGTGTGATTGAGGTGGGAAAAGTGACAGCCAAGTCCTTCTTTTTTGACATTGGCGTTCATGGACCTCGCTAACAGCAAAAGAGAGGCGAACGTGCAATTACGTGCAAAAGCAAATTCACAAGTTGCCATTCGGAGTGCCGAGGGGCACCAAAGCCTTTCCGATTTCGGACTTGAAGGCAATTGTAGAGGATTTCTACCGTAAAACACGCGTAGATTCATCCTCTACAATTGCCTACAAAGGCGGACATTACGAGAAAGACTTGCTTGCGAGTCTCCGTATTTCGGCCGTAAATTTGGAAGGCTTTGGCTGCCCTAAAGCCGAACGTCTTTTTGACGATCTTGGTTGGTTGGAGACCTGTGGGCATCATTTAGTGGCCGATGCGTACAATCACTGCGCTAAGGTTGAAGTGGAGGCGTTTGCAGTCTGGTTAGAAAAACAGCTTTAAAGAATAAACAAAAAAACGGTTCTTTTAAGAACCACCAAATTTACAAAAGAAATAAACGAATCGATCGATATTTGTCAACACGAATCAAAATCAACAGTTATTCGAACAGCTTGACAGAATGTTTCACGGTCACAATGATGCTTTACTTTATAAACTAAAGCCAAATAGGCCATAATTCTACCAAAATGCAATGGTCGCAACTCTTCATATACCAAACACAAATTTTCAAACACATTATTTCTAACAATACGACAAATCATATATTCATATGTCTGTTCATGGTTTTTCAAAAGCCCTTTGAAATAAAATTTTAAAGTTGTCAAGCTTAATTCTATATTATTTTCATCTAAAACATCTAAAATTAACTGGTCTGCTTGTTTCGCCATCATGAAACAAAATGGCGTATGGTCTGTTACGAGCGCGGTCCTATAAACTTTGATAATACTCGCTTTTGGTTCTGTTTCTACTCGCAACAAACACAGTGTGAATCAATTAGATTTATATAGTTATTTATTCCTTAACTTTCCAATAACGGTAATTAACGTCTTTATAAGATTATGACTTTAAGAAGATAGTATATTTTTAAACTTTTGACTTATCTCTGTCTGAGCACAACTCCACAAAGCCTTGTCTTCAACTTTAACTCCAATTCTCTTTGTTTAGTGCTTCTGCTTTTACAATATAATACTTAGGCACTGAGGCCTTACGAAGAATGCTGTACGCATTTCTCTGCCCGTGGTTGGTTGTGCTCAGACTTTATACGCTTGGCTACCCTAAAACTATAAGTCATTTCCCGTACGCAATTCAGTGCGTTGTAGCACATGCATGCTATCGTGGTTTGTGGTATAAGGTGTGGATAGCTATTTGCTTACTCATGCATGTAACTATTTGCTTACTCATGCATGTAAGTCTGACTGAAGAGAATGCTATATGGTTATATGATTATATTATTATATAAATTGTTATAAGATGATATAGTGATTATACGTAATAGGTCAAAAACCTCTCGTTGTTTTGTCATAGGAAAATGAATTAATTATATGAATTATTAAGATGATCTATGAATAATTAAGATGATCACCTATGAATAATTAGCATGATCATTTTGGAATAATTTGCCTCATTAAAAAAT
The DNA here is from genome assembly GCF_004324835.1 of Dendronephthya gigantea. NCBI lineage: Eukaryota > Metazoa > Cnidaria > Anthozoa > Malacalcyonacea > Nephtheidae > Dendronephthya > Dendronephthya gigantea. The sequence continues at coordinate 295,690 of NW_021163091.1, forward strand.
TATACATCTCATTATTATGCGCATAAAAGGGGTGTATTAAGCCCATGATATTACTACTCGTGTCACTCCTTCGCACTAATAAAAATGTACGCATGGAAAATTATATCGTTGAATTAAAAATGCCAAAAAATTTGAACGAACACTCACCTGATGTTCTTCTTTTTTTCAAGGAGATTTTCGTCTTTTGAAATTCTCCAAAAGTCAGTAAACAGCTGTCACTCGATACGAAAACTTTATCAAACTTGTAAATTCAAAATGGCTGCGAAGCATGTTTTAGCGAAGGCCTGGTTGCCACGTTTTGAGCGATTTTGTGCAAAAATACGCGATTTTCTAAAAAATCTTTTCTTAAAAATGAGAAAAGTGGTGAAATCTAAGAAATGGGGGAGTAAAGTTAATAAAATGAATGGAAGAAATGGAGGCAATTTAGGAGTTAGTTCTGTAATAGAACCAAGTTACGCCACTGGTTATACCGTTCAGGTTTTGGAAGACGTATGCAGTGATATTGACTCCTAACGAGAATATTTAATACTTCCTTGAAGCACGGGAAGATTCTTAATGCTTGGAATATGGTTGGCATTTTGTTGCAAAATTCAATTATTCATCATTACGTATTTTGCATGCAATTCCAACGTTGAATAATTATATTCAAGCAATTATTTCATTCAACTTCAACAAATGTTGTATATATTTATTCAACTTTAAACGTTACAATGGTGTATATCTATTCAACTTCTACAATTGTGTATATCTACTCAATTTGATGGCTGGAATAGGTGAGGGAGAGAGAGCATTGCACCGTTCAAAGAGCATTTCACCGGCATCGCAAAAGCGTAGGTACGATTCCTGCCGGAGGAACTATAGTTGCATAATTGACTCATTTTCCTTCAACTGTTCCGTGTTCAAAGTTTGTATATAATTTCACTTCTAGGTTCACGCCTGTATTCAAAAAGCTCACTCACACTCACACTCACTGAGTGTGACATATAAATTTTTTTAATGCTGATCAATGAGAAAGTTTTCTCTGAATAGATGGAAAGATATAAGGTAAATCACTAAAAATCAAGCCCCTATTCGGCTGGAAATACCGCCATTCAAACGTTATGAGAAGATTAAGATCTCACACTCAATGAGTTTGAGTTTGAGTGAGGTTTTAGAATACAGGGGTCAGTCTAGGATCTGTAAAGAAGTTTTTATGCATTTCATTTAGGACAAATTATCTCAATTGTTTTGGGGTAAAATGACCATGGCGGTTGCGATACGACATATTTCATTTCACTTACCACCCCCCTCCCCCCCCAAGAACATAATTTCAGCCATATTTTGCAAAATTTAATCGCCGTTTTTCACCGTCTCTCGCAACACCTTCTAAATATTGTACTTTAATTTGACACGATTCTAGTTGACTAAAGAATTATTCAACCAATTTTTCATGGGTTTTGTAGTAGTGTCATATAATATTTTTTCATTTTTGTGTCCCTTGACATTTCATCAATTATGTCGCCATTGCAATGTTTCGCCGCTTTTCTGCACGATAAATGCTACCTCTTGATCCCCAGCTGTATTTTTTTCACAGCATCAATAGATATTTGATAGTACAATAGCAGCTATCCAAAATTTAAAAGTATTTGTCTAATTTGGAAGTAAAAAACCTCCCTTCGTTTATCAAGAATGGAATTCAAGTGCGAAAAATTAAAAATAATTTGAAAGTCCTCGTGGACAGCATAACGGGGGGAGAAAAATTTCACTCCCGATGAACGAGGGGAGGCTTTTTACTTCCAAGTGGGACAAATACATTTATATTTTGGATAGCTGCTATTGTACTATCAATTATTTATCGATGCTGTGAAAAAAATACAGCTGAGGATCAAAAAGTGGCATTTACCGTGCAGAAAAGCGGCGAAACATTGCAATGGTGACGTAATTGATGAAATGTCAAGGGACACAAAAATGAAAAAAATTTACATGGCACTACTTCAAAACCCATCGAAAATTGGTTGAATAATTCTTAAAGAAGTCAACTAGAATCGTGCCAAAGTACAATAAAAACGGCGATTAAATTTGCAAAATATGGCTGAAATCGTGTTCAGGCGGGGGGTAAGTGAAATGAAATATGTCATATCGCAACAGAACATTGTTATTTCTTAGGAGATTTATACTAAATATACGAAAATAAGCATGTTGTTCATCATATAGTTTACCACCCCAAAAGCAACCATTCTGAACCATATAAACCATTCAGAAAGACTGTAGGTTTGATAATTAAGGATTTAGAGCTATGTTGACTATGCCGTTTTTGGGTGTGGTCACTTTCAGGACTTTCGTCCCGGATGCAGATTTTGGCACATATGCCATGTTGACCGCCATGGTCATTTTATCTTAAAACAGTTGAGATAATCTGTCCTAAATGAAATGCATACAAACTCCTTTACAGATCCTAGACTAACTCGAAATTAAGACCCTTAAAACCTCTAGAATTTACGTGCATCGAGTAAAGTGCGAAAAATCACCCTTAACTATTACTTAGTCTATTAGTTTACCGTTTTGAGTTGTTTATCTATCGTCCGCCAGTCCGCGTCCTGAAAAGCTACTCGATTAGAAGTGCTTTGTGCTTAATAACAATATTAATATTAAGTGTTGCCTTTTTTGTACACCCTACTGTATATAACGCATCGGTTGGTTGTGCGACAGGTTTGTGAAGTAGTCCCAACAGCAACAGAAGAAGTTTAATCACATGAAAAGCGCTGATTACTGCGTTTAAACTGTATCAAAGGTGGTCTAAGTTGATGTAAATTACCAATACAATAATATTTGCATATATACACATGCCTAACTAAAGTAGTGACTAACAATAGTACATGTCCTTTTCCTTATATGATAATGACTTACAATTAACATGTCGGACATTAAATTACAGACCATACAACAATATTGGTACCTGAACACCATGTAAAATCCATGATCATGTAAAGACTGAAACCAAGTATATGCATATATGGTAATTTTAGCGCTTTTGGAATACAGCTGCAATAAAAGCACCTATTGCCACAAGAACTCCACCAATTGCGTTAACAGTTCCTGTGATTGCTTCCCACCATCCCTTAGTATCAGGCTCTATTGTTGATCCTATTCTCGTGTTTGACTCTTTTCTTCGTTGCTCTTCGAGGTCTTCCTCTTTCTTCTTTCTTTCCTCCAATTGATATCTCTCTTTTCGATCACCAACAGGTTGTGGATCTTTATCATCAAAAAGATTACGCAGTGCTTGTTCGGAAACTTCTCCTTTCTTCTTATCAATGATAGCGACCACAGAAGAAATATTCTCCAGATTCATTTCACTTGTCAACATTACTGGTTCTTTGGAGAGGGACAACTTCCACTCCAGGAATTTCTCTTTAGAGAGTAGTGTGCTTTTACTATGCAGGTCACTCCGGCCTCCATACCACCGTGTTTCGGTTTTATCCAAGACAATATTCTTTGCCCTCTCGGTCGATGTTTGGTTCTTGGAGCCCACTTTAGCTTCGATAACTCCACTTAGATCCGCATCAACTGCTCCATCTACCGAGTTATCATTTTTTTTCGATGCTTCCAAACCTTCAGTCAAGGTTTTGACCTCAACTGCTCCGCCAACATAAGCTGAAGTGACTACGAAATGACCGAACCGATTGAAAAAATTCATAAACGCTTCCTTGCATTTTTCGTCGTCAGTATATTGGTCAGGTAATTCCATAACAGCGGAGACAAAATTATTGGTGAATGAGATTTCCTGCGACTCAAAATTTCCAATAATAATCTGAACAATTCGATGTTCTGTCAACGATATATTTGTGGTCTTCGTAGACTTGTTACTGCCATTTTCCTTCTGATTTGCACTCGCTCGGAAGTTAAGTGTCTCATTAATTTTTATGATTCGAGCACAACTAGGGATATTAAAACCATACTTCGTTTCATTCACAGCTGAAAACTCGAAAATATCAGACGACACGGTGTTGTATAAGATATTATAGCCTCGACCAACCAGTTGAGCTAAAAAAAAGGATGTGTACATGAGCAAGCTTATCCGACTTTAAACGAAGCGTAAAAAAAGTTGGTAATGTGTAGTTATACTGGCAATATAATTTGTTTGCTTGTCGACCTTGTTTCACATTGATCATGCACACTTGAGCGAATTGCCGTGGTAGGGCTGTTGACGTCACGCCGAATATTTTGAGGTCTATGGAGGGTCAATTGGGTCAATGATATTTATGTACAGCCTGTTCGCAGGTAGTTAAGCGTTAAGCGCTACAAATTATTTCATCCTGCTATAAATAATACCCCCAATACATTAGAGTAAAGGGAAGTTTAAACAAACAGCAGGTTTAAAAACAGCAGTTACAAAACATAGTCCGCATAGATGTGGCTCAGATTACTTACAGTACTGTCCAGAAATAACCTAACACTGCAGTGGCCGTTCGCTTCCGAAGAAAATGTTATGAACTGCAGCTGAGAAGGACAACTTAATAACCAAATCGATAAACTGATCTTAAGAAATGTTTGTCAGACCGAGTGTTGAGTGAGGTGTGTCAAAACTAATTCAAATGATGTGAAACTCATTCAAACATTTAGCATGGACTTAATATTGATTAGGGCGGGGGCGAGAGAGGAAATCGACACACACATGTTGATGTTTCGTGTAAAAAACCACAAATCATTTAGAGTGTATATAGTTTTGGCCAGGATTGTAGCTTTTAAAAAAATAAAAAAATAATTTCAATTCACAAAATTAATTTCCAAAAAACGTAGCTAGTTAGCATGCACTCGTGTAAACGGAAAGATTCCAAGCATATTTATTCCACGCATATTTTAGTCCCCCGCTAACTCGAACTCGCTTAACTCGAACTCCTCGCTAACTCGAACTAAATCCAATTCCCCTTGAATTTGACAGTGTTTTTTATAGTAATTTACTCCGCTTAACTCGAACTCGCTTAACTCGAACTCCTCGCTAATTCGAACAAATTTTGTTTTCCCTTGGTCAAATATATCCGGTTAACTCGAATTTTGGTTTCGAATCATGGATCAGCAAACTTTAAGATGTGAGAAGATAGCATTTTGACAACTGGAAACTATCCAAATAACAACTAAACTATCCAAGTTAATCGATGTATAAATGTATTGGTGTATAATTGATTTTGAATTTCAAAAGATTTTCTGTAGTGCCACGCGGTCGTTATTGATCTAGCTTTTTAGTTCCTTTTGTATTCTTTCGATCTTTTTAATTTTAAAACGTCGTTCACTCTCGGTGACCATTCATACTGATAGGCAGTTATCTCTTGAAGAATGATTCGATTGGATTTTATATCTTTCTGTATTACTTATAATAAACGTACTCTAACACCAACTCCGGTTAACTCGAACCCCCGGTAACTCGAACAATTTTTCTTTCCCCTTGGGAGTTCGAGTTAGCGAGGGACTACTGTATATATATAAATCACGATCATATTTCTGCGCGTACTTTAGTTTTAATAAAGCTAAAATCCAGAGTTCAACTTATTGTATCGTCGTTTTACGAAAATACCCGAGACGTCCATGCGGCGCGTGTTTTGCAAATCGAAGAATCGGTGAGTCTTTTCGCTCTTGTTTGTAGTCTACCCTGGCCTTTTTTTCCAATATCAACCATTTAATTCTTCTATAATTTAGAAAGCCGTCTAACTGTCCGTAAAAAGTACAGATATGTTGCGGCAGGTTTTAGTTTTGTATCGGACAATCGCCCTAACAATCTTCAGCTATTTGAAGGTGAGCAAATCTTCAAGTTGTGTTTTCTGGTCTAAAGATCTTCATAACGTTGATCAGATCGCAAATATTTAAGCAGGAACCTATTATTGCACTAGCACACCTTAAAACTTTAGTCAAGACCCAAGTTAATATTATATCAGTCGATTCTACCCCAAATCTGTGTAAACGTCATCAGTCCATACCAGGGTATTTCGGTCAAGTGTTGGCAGAGCAAATATCCCGTGTATCGGGAACGAGGTTGTTAGTTTGCTTTATAAAATCTTATTTATATTTCACGATATCTCAAAATCGTCTCACGCTTCGCTGAATCTCGGGTAACAATTAACCGGGCAATGATGTAACTAGCATTTTTGCATCCTTTGCATGTTCTATACTGACCGGAGTGACAGTCTAAACATTGTACAAGAAATTAATAAACGGTAGATTCAAACTGTTTCAGGTAATGAAACATGAAAATTTACAAAATGTGTAATTTATCAATACCTGGAATATATGAACTCCTTTCATTTTTAATTTCAAATTTCTGTTTCAGCATTTCGATGCAATGGTCGGAAATCTCTCCGTCATAAAAACAATTTATTGCTGCCAATGTTACAGACTGTAATATACCTTCCTTTAAGAAACCCATATATAGAGTTCATCCAGTTCCCAAGTTTTAAAACTTTCTCTTTTTCTGTTTTATCGAGTTTATTTTCTTTAACATATTTCATCACACAAGTGGCGATTGGATTCAAACCTTAAAATAAATTTTTACAAGGTTTATAAACGTTCTTAATTTCGAGTGGAATCATACGCAACTCAATTCAAGCCAAGAAACAGTTGAGAAAAATTAGTCAACTATCGTTCTTCGGCAGGTATCGAACCTACGCTTTTGCGATGCCGGTGCAATGCTCTTGCCACTGAGCTACAGAGGTAGCTGACAAGAGCGAGCGTGGTTAGTATGTATTTTAAGGTGGTAATGCCGAGAATAGGTGAGGGACCGTAAATCAAGTTCGATTTTGTGGCGCTTCACTCCAAGTTGGTAATTTCTAAAAACCTAATTTCAAAAGGTTTTTATAAAGCAGATGAGTTGAGTATGACTCCACTCGTAATTGAGACCCTTTAAAAAACCTTTAGAAATTACCAACACCGAGTGAAGTGCTACAAAATCGTAATCAATTTTTAAAATTAGAACAATTTATTTTGCAAATTTACGATTGGGAGAGTTATGCACGATTTACGACTCGGCCAGCTTGACGACGCGTTGGAAAAATAAAGTAAAACCACAAGCAAAAAAAAGTACTCTGCATAACTTGTGGTCCCACGACAGCGTTGACATTCTTACGACACCTTCAAATGAGGTATTTTCACGGCTGAAAGCAGCAGCAACGCGTAATAGCGAGTTGAACTGCATTATCAGCTAAACAACGGGGAGTTCTTTGCAGAAATGAGGCGTTTGTATGATTATTCCAATGTCCTGGCAGAATAATAATTTTCCGTAGCTTATATCAAACAAAATATTTGACTAGCGACGTCGAAATGACCGCACCGTAGATCGTAAACTCTATATAGGGCACTGACATAATCTTAAGTCGCAACAACGAGAAGTTGATCCGGGTTAAATTAAAAGCATTAGTATTTTTTTTTGAAAGGATTACTAATTTCATCATGGTACATTGTTGACTGCATGAAAATTGACCAAGCGTGATATTTAACATTACAGACTAAACTGGACAATCATTATTTTTTATATACATCCTATATGATCGTCAGTTTTGAGCTAATCAATATAGGCATTCACCTATTCATTTTTTTGCAATGTTTGGAAGTTGAACCTTTTAAGGATGTTCAGAATGATATCTCATTCGTCTGACTGTCCACAATATGTTCATATGGAATATGTTTTAAAGGTTATTGACGTTTTTTTTTCGACAGCAAAACAAGGTTTGATTTCTAAAATTTTGCCCCATTTTCACGTTTCTAGTTCATGGTTCAAACCGCTGCAAACGTGTTTTAACGTAACCAATTTACCTCAGGACTCAGCGTGTTATCATTTTAATTTAGTCTCGTATGACGTAGTCACGTATGGTCATATGTTTAAATATCCAAATCTCGTGAAAATATATACTTATTACGCGTTGACTTAATTTTCCTACCTCCTTTTGCCGCCTCGCTAAAAGCATCTGAGAATTCTTTCTCCTCATCAGACAATTCTTCACTTCCAGCATCTTTCGCCTTAATTTTATGGCCGTCTGTTGGCCTGTGCTTTTTAGCTCTTGTGAAACAAGAATTAAACACTAAGAGGCCAAAATTATCCTCATTTCGACGAAGAAGCTTCGCACAGGCGTCGTATAAATTCTTAGGCTGTCTCTCGCCATTTGGAAGAGTTGTAAAATCACCTGCTTTCTCAAGTTCATAATCATCGAAGTCATTTTCTATCAATACGACAGGTGCTGAGATGCCAAGCACTTCAAACACGATATTTGAAATGGCATCTTTCTTTTCTTTCATCTTGTTTATCCATTTATCCAATTTGCGGTACCCAACAGAGCAGCAATGTGTAACAACCACAACAAGATTTGGATGACTTGCGTCAACCACTTCGAGCAATTTGATCCCTCTAAGACATTTGGAAAGATTGCTATTTTCACCCTTCATCCGGGTATCATTGACGCTCACCACCAAAAATACAAGATTCGGATAAGTAAGCTGTTCTGGTAAATCTGGATGTGTTTCAAAAAATCTTTTAATGGAAACAAAATTACAAGCATCTTGCTTCACACCAGCAGTATCGTTTAAACCTGGTGTATCTATAATACCCATTTTTAAATCGCAAACTTCGTAATTTGAGTCATCAGTGGTAAGAATATATTCGTTGGTTGATTTAGTTTCGGACTCAGAACTACTGGTGAGCGCAACAGGGATTCCTTCTCCTGTATCAAGCAAATGGTTTATTGTAGACGACTTTCCAACCCCAGTACTTCCTACCAACAAAATCATCGCAGAATTAAATGGACGTTTTATCTTTCCGCTTGAAAGTAAGCAGTGATAAAGCTTTGCTCTGGGTGGTGGGTCGGAGTCCCGATCAAGGTTTTCAAATAATCTCAGTTCCTCTTTAAAATCTTCAGCTGAAGCTGGCAAAGCTAGTTTCAATTCATCAGGATTCGTTCCCATCGCCATTCAAATGTATTAAAAAACCTATGTAACAAAAATATATTTTATTACCATATTTCTTGGAAACGTTCAGGATAATGAAATGATAGATGATAATAGATTATAGAGTACTGGTTGACAACCACAAGTGCCAAATTTCTCAAATATGTTGAGATCGAGGTTGGTTAATCTAATGGAACAAATTGACGTTGTGCTATTCCATTCGACAGTATATTTAGCCGAATCGTCCTATTGTTTTTAACATTGCATATTAAAGCAAAGTTCCTTAAATCTGACAATCCTTAGTCAACTTGTGTAATATCAATGGTTGTGAACCACACATGCAAATCTGCTGCACGCGTGACCTCAGAAAATCCGAACAACATTAATATTCTATTTCCGCTGAAATTTGCATTCAAAGTTATCCTCGTGAGTTTATAGTTAACTGTACAATTATATAAAGTACTGAAACGCTAAAGTATAACTATTAGTAGATCGCTTATAATATGTTGCCATTGCTACTCCAAATAGTTGAAAACAATATGAAAACGATGACGTAACGTATAAAATCGTTACTATATTAACGAGGCTTGTCTCAATTTGTGACACGCATGGGTGGAGAGCACGGCGCTAGTTTCCACAGCACGGTCAATCCTGCAAATAGTTTTTTTCCATTGCACGGTTGCTTTCACTAATTTAATCACTCACAATATTAATCGTACTGTGCTCGCACGCCATTGTTCACGAATTCGAATAAAAAATGGCGGATAGGATTATCGTTAATAAACACACATGAGACAATATTCATCAAGTTGATCTATTTTGGTGTTATATAAAACAAATAACGAGTATTTATGCATGACTGCAATGGTAAGAATATTTCAATTCGGTGAAAGATGGAATGTTCCATTCAACTCGGCTTCGCCTAGCCTTCATGTCATGAAAATATTCTTATCATTGCATTGCAGCACAGTTAATAGAATAATATAGTTACGTGGTTTGGAGACCACATAAAACTGCAATACAATATTCACTTTCAATCATTAACTATGTTGAGGTAGATGCAAAAATTGTACCTTTCTCATCAGATGTCTATTGTATTTTGCACAGATATACCAATAGCAATCTTTTAATTAACATATTTCACAAGTCAAGGTCGATGAGCTAAGCAAGACAAATGCCACTGATCAATTTGGCTTATACAATAGACACGTGACGTGCAAGAACTATTCTTTTCATAAACGTGGACAATAACCTGATAGTTAACGAGTTGTATTGTACTTTTATTTAGTCTCCAAACCATGTGTATTCTATTAACTGTGATTGCAGTCACATTCGTTATTATCCACGCGATCCAATGAAAGATATGCTTTATGTCTTAAATTAGCTTCGACTTCTATTTTAAATTTACCGTGTTTGAAAGCAATTTGTCTGAAAATGAATGTGAAAACGCTCGAAAACGTTACCGTGTGATAGATTAAATGACTGCGATAGAAAATAACAACGTGCAGTGTATCAAAATAAGCATATCTCTGTGTGTTTTAATCTTGATTAAAAGAAAACAAAATTTAGTCGGAAAATGCACACATTCTCGTGATGTAAGTAAATGATATTTAATGTTATTGAGACGCAATCAGTCGAAACAAACTTTTCACGTTTGTCTGCTTTTTCAAATGGCATGCATTTTTCACAGAAATCCAGAACTACGCTATTTGTTTTAAGGAGCAATATCTCCATAAATGTTCTGTAAAATTCACCTTTAGTAAGTTAGTTTCCTTGTAGTTATTTTCTAAAGCCATTTTAAGTCAAACCGGAGTAATTATAGGGGTACCCAGTAGATTTAATTAACATTTACTGGAAAATAGTTTTTGACGTTTCCTTCGAGCTTTTGTACTGTTTTGATCTTAAATATGTACTCCAATATCATGATTACTTATGATTATACTTTGTACAAAATGATAGAAATCATCAGTTATTTCACAATAATTATAGACCTCGTCTGGCTATATATTTATGTCTTCAGAGAATTCTGTTTCTTAAGTATTCTTAAATTTCACCTTTTTATCATTGATGGCCCAGAACGATGCGACAATGTCTACGGTTGAATATACATGCACTGATGCACCATGTAATACGCCTACGTTGAACAATTGCGAGAATAGAAAGTTTACGATCCACAACGCTCTCAGCTCGACGTCGCTAGTCACACTATTTTCTTGAGATATGCTACAGCTGGAAGCATGCAGTGGCATAGACCGTAGCGTTGGGTTTAGTTTCGGTTTCGTTTTGGAAATTTTCAGTTATTGTAAACAAGGCTGTTTTTTCAATATATATTGATGTATGAATATACACCCTCCCAATTAAGGGGTCTAGCGATGGGTTAGGTTAAAATGCGGATACGAAGGATCGAAATACGCGAAATGAATACCGCAGAAGCCTCATCCAGAAAGTGGAAAGCGTCGTGCAACGAATGAGATGGAAAGCGCACTTTTTCTTGAACGGGACAAAAGCAAAAGATAACTACTTTTACGGACTTCCATCAAATAACAGTGCACCTGTTATCCCGCAAATGAAATTATTTGAAGACGATCTGACTAATTTGGTAGAGAAAATATCGTTCCGAAACACGAATGAACCTTTTCTTAACAAGATCAAGAAAGACCTAAACAACATCCGTTCGTCTAACAATGTCTTTGTCTTTGCTGAGAAAACGAAAAACCTTTATGAAATCCCGCCTGACAAGTACAACAAACTTCTTACCGAAAATATCACAAAGTCATACAAAGTAGGAAACGAAACTATCACCGATGATATTAATCAGGAACTTAAAAACATCACCCTCGACCTTAAAATTGGTAACCGCGTAAATGTTATGGCTGAAAAAGATGCTTTCATCACATTAAAAGACCACAAGGACAACTTCGATTCAAAACCTAAATGTCGACTAATCAACCCCGCTAAAAGTGAACTTGGAAAGGTGAGCAAAGTTATACTGGACTGCATCAACAATGAAATAAGATCGATCATCGCTGTAAACCAGTGGAAAAATTCACAAGCAGTCATTAATTGGTTCAATAACATCGAACATAAATCTAGGTATAGTTTTGTCTCCTTTGATGTTGTTGACTTTTACCCATCAATCAGTGAAGATCTTCTCGACCAAGCTATTTCATGGGCCAAAACTATGGTCAATATTTCTGACGAAAATATCAACATCATTAAGCATGCTCGCAAATCCGTCCTATTCAATGAAAGCAAACCATGGATAAAAAGAAATAGCAACTCAACATTTGACGTTGCCATGGGCAGTTATGACGGAGCAGAAATTTGCGAATTAGTTGGTCTTTTTGCACTAAATTCCCTCAGTTCGAAATTCGGAAAGAATGATATCGGATTATACAGAGATCACGCGCTAGCTTTAATTAAAAGCAACAATGGACGTCTAGCAGATAAGCAAGAAAGGATCTCTGCGCGGCCTTCCAAGAATTCGGACTTAAAATCACTGCCGAAGTCAACCACCAAGCCGTTAATTTTCTCGACGTTACTCTGAACCTCAAAACTGAGTGTTTCAAGCCCTTCCGAAAGCCAAACAACGACCCGCTGTATATCCATAAAAAGTCGAATCATCCCCCGTGTATTACCAAACAACTACCTTCATCCATCAGTCGAAGGATTTCATCACTGTCATCCAACCAACAAGCATTTAACTCGGTTGCCGCTATCTACAACAAAGCTCTGAAGGAAAGCAACTATAATGTCGACGTTCGTTACCACAAAGAATCAACACAACCATATGCACCATTATCAACACCAAAAAGATGCAAGCGAGGTAGAAACATCATCTGGTTCAATCCTCCATTCAGCAAAAACGTACGTACGAATGTTGGGAAAGATTTCCTTAAGCTCATCGATAAACATTTTCCTCCAACATCAATCCTTCACAAAATTTTCAACCGCAACTCCGTTAAAGTTAGCTACTGCTGTCTAAACAACGTGAAAAGCATGATTTTGAAACATAACAAACACGTTTTGCGAAAAAATCGGACTGAAGAAAAGAATAACCGGAACCAAAAGAAATGTAACTGCAGAAATCCTGATCAATGCCCATTAGAAAACAAGTGTCTTATGAATAATATTGTGTATAAAGCTGATGTGATTACGGCGGAGAGCCAACAAACTAAAAGTTATATCGGAATGACCTCGACAACTTTCAAAGAACGCTTCCGAAACCACAGGAAGTCATTTAACGACATCAGATACGAGAACAGCACTGAATTGTCAAAATACGTTTGGAAGCTGAAACAAAGTGGCAAAGACTACGACATCAAATGGTCCATCCTATCTCAAGCGCACGCCATAAAAGCAGGTGGAAAGTACTGCGCTCTATGCACAGAGGAAAAACTGCAAATTGTGAATTACAATAAACAGTTTTTACTTAACAAACGCTGTGAGCTTTTCACAAAATGCGTGCACGCACGCAAATTCCTCGCGGGATATTTCAAACGTTGAAACGCGTCAACAAACTAGTAGCTCGCGCAATTTAACCGTGTTTTCATTAGTACGTTGCCTGATGATTGCTTAAGTGCATGAAACTTAAAGTAGCAACAAATTAAAAGAATTGTATTTATAATTGTTATATATATACATATATATATATATATATATATATATATATATATATATATATATATATATATATATATATATATATATATATATATATATATAAATGATAAAATAGTTTTCACAAAGAGCCCTCATAATATTATATTATGTTGGCGTCGTATGCATGGCAACACTCGTAGGATATTATTAACAACTTTTGTCCCGTATGAGATATTTGTTTTGCGCGAGCGCGTCCCTAACAACAGTGGCGTATGTAGCGACGATTAGCTTTCGCTTTTCAAATTTTTAATTATTATAAGCGAAGTTTTTTTACGGCATATTTGACGAACCCTTGTTACTGCATTCATCCGCATTTTCACAACTGATTTTTTTTCAGTTTTCGCATTCCTCTTGGCTAAGCTTGCCTATCTTAGCTGGCCTGTAGCATATCAGTTTTATTATGTATTCACAAAAACAGTATTAACAGTGCGAAAAAATATTCACACTGAAGAGAATTTCAAATGTTTAAAACAAAGTATAAATAATAGTACATTCCAGCATAAAATCGTAACAAATAGCACCGAGTTACGAAGTACCTTTCTTTCATTATCACTTTCGATTTCCTCTTTCGAAACGAGGTTCACATTTGATTTATGATTTCAATAATTTCAATAATTTAAATTTACCAACATTTCGTGACAGGTCCAGATTAAAATGTTAAATCTTACCTGTGGTAAATATTTCCAACTGATATTTTCCGAAAAACCCGTTCAACAGATTGCTAACTTCGGCTTGCGTTAATACCAACAACGAAGTGTTGTGTTGCTATGCTGTTAATGTTGGTATGGACAGGTGTCTCAGATAGTGGAAATTTGCATGGCAATAGGCATTATAAAATAACCTGTATAACGCCGTGTTCTGATTGGTCGAAGCCCGTGTTTGAATCAGGCCATTCAAACACGGAATTCGCGCGCTTTTCTTAACTCTCGCAACATTCCCGCGTGTTTGGATCAGGCCATCCAAACAAGGAAACCATTAAGTAATCGACCTTTCCGACACTCTCAATCACGTGACCCGTGTTAAAAAAACACGTGTTAAAAACAACAGCGACTCGGACAAATTGTATAAATCAGAATTACGCACGCGTTAAACCGGTGTAAAATCTAATATCTAAAATATGTCTTCTAATGACTCCGGGCCGAAAAACTTCAATTAAGGACACGAGTGTTGTACAGCTAAGAGTACCTGCAAAATCGCTGTGTTAGTGTGAGTGGATACGTAAAACCTGCATCAGTGGAAATAGCGACTGCCGTAAACAAAATGATGATTCCATCAAGTCGCATTTTCGAAAAAAAAGAAGGAGGCCTATGGGGGCCTATGGAAGCCTGTGGAGATAGTTACTTTAAGTGACCCCTCTTGAAGTGTTTCATGATTCCTAATTTACTAGCTTCATAACACTCCATATCCAACCATAGCCCTCCATAATACTCCATAGCCATCCACAAAACTCCATATCCATCCATAACTCTCCATAAGCTGCCATAGGCCTCCATAGGCCTCCATAACCCTCCATAACCCTCCACAGACCTCCATAGCCCTCCATAGCACTCCATAGCCCTCCAAAGGCCTCCATAGAACTCCAGAGGCCTCCATTGGCCTCCATAACCCTACATAGGCCTCATGAACCCTCCATAGGGCTCCATAGCACTCCATAGGCTTCCATAGCCCTCCATCCCATAGCACATCATAGGCCTCCATAGCCCTACATAGGCCCCCATAGCCATCCATAGCTCTCCATAGGCCTCCATAACACTCCATAGGCTTCCATAGCACTCCATAGGCCTCCATAACCCTACATAACCCTCCACAGACCTCCATACCCCTCCATAGCCCTCCAAAGGCCTCCATAGAACTCCATAGGCCTCCATAGCACTCCATAGCACTCCATAACCCTGCATAGGCCTCATGAACCCTCCATAGGGCTCCATAGCCCTCCATAGGCTTCCATAGCCCTCCATTCCATAGCATTCCATAGGCCTCCATAGCACTCCATGGGCCTCCATAGCCCTCCATAGGCCTCCATAGCCCTCCATAGCACTCCATAGGCCTCTATAGCACTCCATAGGCCTCCATAGCCCTTCTTAGGCCTCCGTAGCCCTCCATAGCACTCCATAGGCCTCCATAGGCTTCCATAGCCCTCCATAGGCCTCCATAGCCCTCCATGGTCCTCCATAAAATACATCTATTGCAAAAGAAAATCACGTACAATACAGTATTTCCATGTAATATTTAAGATATACGGTCAAAAGTGCTGATTGTAATACATTTTTCCAATGGCAATGTCAATATTGAATCGTTTGTAAAAGAAGATGGTATATAAATAAGATTAGGCACTAAAAGTTCTACGAAACTGCCATTTTTGAACACTGATATGTCACAGGATTACATTACATTTTATTCACTGTGATCACAGGCAGTTAGCTAAAAAAAACAGTAAAATGATAATCGATCATACATTCCTAACTTCTATGAACTGCAATCATAGCGAACTCTTCTATGAACTGCAATCACACCAACGAGAGTTATAGTTGTGAAAACGGCATTGAAACACTCATACTATTTGAAATCCGGCTGCCATGTTTACATGAAATTGCTTCTATCAACTTCCACACTCCAACAATCTGATTGGTTTTGAGTGCTCAATACGCGAGTTTGTAAAAGATCTCCTCTTAATTATATTTAAAGTTAATTAATATACAATCTTCGTGCACTGGTCTAAATCTACTCGTGCGATTGGTCAAAATGAATCAAGTGGTTTCTTGTGCCTGGTGACAGATCATGCAATCTTAATTTATTCGCAATAACCCATGAAAATAATTTTCCAATATAACCAGGGAGCAGCGTGGCAGCGTCTTTAAACATATCTTATACGACTTCGATCATTCAGCAAAAACGAGTATCATAGAATTTCAGTAATGGAAATATATGTTTATCAGCAAAACGATTGTTATAACGACGGCATACATTAAAATAGAAAATTAAATTCGTTGTTAATTTAGCTAATTAAATGTTATATTAGCTAAATCCACGCATGAATCGAGATATGCTTTCATGCCATTCCGCATCAGCATTAAGAAAATCCAATCGATTAATCCAGAACGTTTCCGTAATTTATGCCGTAAAGTAAGCTGAACAAAACAGTGCCATTAAACCTCTCTATTATTACCGACACTTTTACGTCATGTGAAAATATATACTTTTTTCCTACCTCCTTTTGCAGCATCGCTAAAAATATTGAAAAAATTTTTCTCTTTATCAGACAATTTTTTACTTCGAGAATCTTTCGCCTGAACTTTATGACCTTCTGTTGGCCTATCCTTTTTAGCTCTTTTGAAACAAGAGTTAAACGCTAATAGCCCAAAACGATCCTTACTTCGATCAAGAAGCTCCGCACAGGCGTCGTATAAATTCTTAGACTGTCTCTCGCCATTCGGAAGAATTGTAAAATCACCTGCTTTCTCAAGTTCAAGGTCATCGAAGTCATTCTCTATCAATACGTCTGGTGCCGAAACGCCAAGCACTTCAAACACGATATTTGAAATATTTTCTTTTCTTTGATCTTGTCTTTCCATTTATCCAATTTCGGGTAACCAACAGAACAGCAATGTGTTACAATCACAACAAGATTTGGATTACTTGCGTCAACCACTTTGAGCAATTTAATCCCTCTAAGGCTTTTGGAAAGATTGCTATTTTCACCCTTTATCCGGGTTTCATTGACGCTCACAACCAAGAATACAAGATTAGGGTAAGTAAATTGCCAGGTAAGCCTGGATGTGTTTTGAAAAATCTCTTAATGGAAACGAAATTGCAAGCATCTTGCTTCACACCAGCAGTATATTATCATTAAATCCTGGTGTATCTATAATACCCATTTTTAAATCGCAAACTTCGTAATCTGCGTCGTCAGTGGTAAGAATGTATTCGCTGGTCACTTTAGTTTCGGACTCAGAACTACTGGTGACAGCAACATGGGTTCCTTTTCCTGTATCAAGTAAATGGCTAATTGTAGATGATCTCCCAACACTAGAACTCTCTATCAACAAAATCATCGCATAATTAAATAGCGTTTGATGTTTACACTTGAAAGTAAGCTGTGATAAAGTTTTACTCGGGGTGGTGGTGGCACGGCGTCCTGATCGAGGTTTTGAAATGATTTGAGTTCCTCGTTAAAATCTTCAGCGGAAACTGGCAAAGGTTGCAATACTGTTTCCACAGTTTTCATCGTCATTCCAATTTATTAAAAAACCTATAAAACAAAATATATTTTATTACAATATTTCTTGGAAAAGTTGATGATAGTGTTGTGATGATAAATGATGATGGATGATAGATAATAGAGTTGACCACTATTATCTATCATCCATCATCATTTATCATCACAACACTATCATCAACTTTTCCAAGAAATATTGTAATAAAATATATTTTGTTTTATAGGTTTTTTAATAAATTGGAATGACGATGAAAACTGTGGAAACAGTATTGCAACCTTTGCCAGTTTCCGCTGAAAATTGGATGCCTATCGAGGATCGTATTAAGTATCGTAAAGCTATTATGGTCTATAAAAGTCTAAATTATTTAAGTCCGGATTATATGACAAATATGTTTAGGTTTGTCAGACAAGTTCATACAAGGACAACCCGATCAAGCTCTGCAAATGATCTGTATTTGCCTCCAGGAAAACATAAACAGATATATACGAACACGTTTGGATATAGTAGTGTAAAGATATGGAACACATTAAGTTCAAACATTAGAGAAAGTGTATCTTTAAACGATTTTAAGAAGAAATATTTAACTAATTATTTTTTAACTAGTAATTAACAATTTTTTACCTTTTGTAAATAACTTCAACTTGTATTTTTAACTAAATAGTGAGGGCCCTGGGGAAGATAAGTCTTTTGACTTACCAGGTATATTAGCTATGTAATATTTTTAACCCTCTGCAAATAAAGTTTATTGATTGATTGATTGATTGACCCCTAAATTTCTCAAATCTGTTGAGATCGTGGTTGGTTAATCTAATGGGTCAAATTGACACTGTGCTAAGCATACCATTCTACACTATAATATTTAGCCAAATGTTCCCAATGTTTTTAACAATGCTGATAAGGCATAGAGCAAGCGCAGTGGAATAGATTAAAAATAAATCTCTTTAATCTGACAATCCTTAGTCAACTTGTGCGATATCAATGGTGTTGAACTGCACAAATATGCTGGACGCGTGATCTCATAGAATGGGCAGAAAATCCGGGCAAAATTAGCATTCTACTTCCGCCGAAATTTGCACATTACATATCAAACTATAGGCTCGTGAGGTTATAGTAAACTGTACAATATAAATTACTGAAACGCTAAAATATAACTATTAGTAGGTCCGTTATAATTTGCCGCGATTGCTACTCCAATGAACGATATGAAAACTTTACTATTTTTTAAGAGGCTTGTCTCAAGCCTTGTGACTTTTGTGACCTAAAGCTCATTTAGCGGGGTTCTGCTGTTGATTCTGAGATATTTGCGAGTTTGAGCAAGGAAACGAAGTACGAAGACGAAGACGTGTTTCGGCCGAAGTAGACTGGGAATAGTAGTCTTCGTAAGGCGGGGGTCAACCCCAAAAATTTGAAAAAAAGTGATTTTGTTTTCGAGATTCCTGCACTTTAACTATTTGTTTAAAGTGATTATAAACATAAAATGGCTTTTTCTAATGTTTTTCATTGTTTATTTCACGTTTGAAAATCATGGGGAAAAATTTTAGCGTGGTTGCCATGATTACCAAACATTGTTTTTGTTGTTTTTTGTTGTTTACTGCACCGTTTTTGTTACCAAACCCGGGGAAACGACTTTGTACGTTGCAAACATGAAGTACGGCGCGGCATAGTTCATTTTCGCTGACCATGGGGCATTTTTATTTGCGTGAGGCCTTATACACGCGGAAAAACGTTTAGGTTGATGCAAGTTGATATAAACAGGATGGAGCAATGTTGTGCTGCCCACATTGTCCAGAGTTGTTATCAATATTGAATAATATCGTTACACCCGATTCAATTTCAACAATATTGTTGAATGTTGATAACAACTCTGAACAATGTGGGCAGCACAACATTGCTCCATCCTGTTTGTATCAACTTGAGCGTTTTTGGGCGTGTAATATAGAATAACATAGGAAGTGCCTTTTAAATTCTGTGTTTATCATGGTCATAGAAAAAAAGAAGTTATTATAGGCGTAAACGTAAAGGTAAAAGGTTCTCTGGGTACTCAGAGGTACTCCTCAGAGCAAAGTCAGAGCGAATACGCTCAAATTAACAGGGGAGAGTTAGTAATTGACGACTCGTCAAGGGAAGATTCAAGCGCGTTTCAGACAACGTGTGTTGGAGCTTCGAGTAAAAAAATGAGATTGCATGAATCGCACAACTCCAGTCTCGTTTCTGGTGAACTTGTTGAATTTAGCGAACATTCATATCGCCTTCTAAACATGCATGAAAGAACTTTCATCAGCTGTATTCACATTGCATGCATGTGAGGGTAAGTTTTGTATTGATATTTTACTATGTGATGAATTGTGTGAAATATTTTGTCACACATTTTTTTTCCTAATATGTAAATGAAAAAGAACATAATTGCAATATTGCGTCGCTGTGTACAATCTGAAGATGCAACTAAGCAGCATCGGTTTTGTCCACCAGGTGCCCAATCATGGTGCAAGTAGCAACAGGATGAAGCAACAGGCACCACGACCTACAAAGAGAATGATCTGTTATCACCAGTATTTCATGAGGTCCTTCGTCCAACTTTCTTAACATTGAGTGATACCAAACTACTGAGAAAATGTGTCAGAGAAACCACGCAGAATGCAAATGAAAGTATCAACTCACTGGTTTGGAGTCAGTGTCCAAAGCACAAGCATCATTGTGTGAAAGTAATCCGCTGTGGTGTAGCATCAGCTGTTTGCCATTTCAACAGTGGTGCTGCCAGCAGAGTGAGGGTCATGAAAAGACTCAGAACAGCAGCTGGGCAACATACACTCAAAGCTTCATATGTACAAGATAAGAAGAGATTGAGAAAATCAGATGGTGAAGCAACTAAGAAAAACAAGAAACGCCGCCAAGGAAGGGCACTCCTTCGGACAAGGAGAGCGGAAGCACTGCGTGAGGCTGAGGGGGTGACATATGAAGCTGGGGGGGTTTGGAGATAACCATTTGTACTAATGAAGGAAGTATAGTGACATATCTCAGTAGTACTGATAATTCATTTTTTTTTAGTGTTCGTTGTTTTTAAAGCTGATTTGCCGGAATCGGACTTTTTTGCAGTCAAGAAAGAATATCTTCTTTTGTATTTATCCGATTTGCATAAAATTTCACAGATAGATACTAGTACTGTGAGTGATACCTGGGATGAGCATAGAACTTTCTCTATGCATAAGTTTTGAGGAAGTTATGGCCAGGAACATGTTAGCATTTTAGGGATGAAGAATGGAACGTCATTTTGTCAAAAGCATTTGTGCAATTGAAAAGTTCTATGGTTATCCCAGAAACATTTATATAAGCTCTTGTTTAACACTAAAAAAACATGAGTTAGTTGAATAGATCAAGAGATATCTTTTCTTAAAGGCAACTTGCTTACTCGCAGCATGTGGCGAGTGGTGTCAGGTTACATTGTATAAATTAAATTTATAGATTAGATATTCATTTTCTATGAGTTATAAGCTTCTCGGTGATATATAGTTTGCCATGGTTTTTAGCAAAAGTGACTGTTTTATAGTGATCTGAAGAACAGCAAAAATTTTGGGAGGTGCTTCGTGCAGCGGGATATTTGAATTTAGCAGTTCTGTCAAAGTTATACGACTACGAACACGGTACTAATTTTGTAAACATGAACAGAGCTGAATACGAGATGGCTATTTTAGCAATGTTTTCGAAAGATGCTTTTGGAAGTGGAAGATATGCTTCTTTACTGTTTAAACACCTCAAACAACATTTATATTCCATACAAGAACTATTCAAGATTTGAAAACTTCGTTCTGACCACAACGAACTTTGTCAAAATATTCGTCCTAAACCAGGACAACCCTCACCGCTGACCTTGTCAAATGTATATAGTAGTAACACATTGGTGTGCACGCTTACTAATAGTATATCCAAGTTTTCAAGGTAAATTTATACATGCTTCGACTTGTTGGACTATATTATATAAGTGCTATACATATGACTATATATATCAACTTAAAATAGTAGTTTATCTTGAAGGGGGACGCCAATAAAAATATCTACTTTAAAGGAACTTCATGATATATAAGTAATAATATCTCAAATTGGTTAACTTACCAAACCTAGCATGAGAGATGAAACTCAGTAACCAATATATACAGGGACGCCGGAACGTGGAGGGCTAATGTTCATAATTATATTCATGTTAATAGGTCGTTAAAATAATCACTTTCAATAGAAACTACTTCAATATAAATACACCACACGCCACCACCACTTAAAGACGTTCCGTTGTTATAGCTACATTGTATCACGATTGTATCCTTTCCCATGTCAGCTATAACTGAAGTGACTCCACTGTGAAGTGGCATATTATTGCATATATATTTTGAAGGCCATAGAAGTCATAAATTATCCAAATGTTCATATGATAAACGTGTTATCAACATTGATGTTATCATCAACGAAATCGACTATCGACTTCCTCATCATCTACATCATCATCTTCTTCGTCACTATCATCCAGTGCTGTAGAAGTGGGGGGGCGCTTGGGGGCGGAGCCCCTCTTCTTCAAAATCTGGGGGGCTCAGCCCACCTTCTACTTTAGAAAATCAATAGATAATTAAGAACACTATATTAAACAAAACTGGTCTACTTTTTCACGAAGTAGAACCAAAATTACTAAAGTGGCATCCGTAATGAATCTTATATATCATGTTGTTTTATTAATGTTTCTTACAATTATGCGTCTATTGTTTTGTATCTTCCAAGCGGAATGGCTTAGGTTAAAACTTAAAACATACACTAAGTACAGTAAGCGCGACTGCGCGGAGCAGGGTTTGGCAGTGTCAATTACCGGAGAAGACCCGCACGAGAAGACCCAATTACACGAGAGAGCCCCGGCCATATATGGAGTGATACATAGAGGAGTGATATGCAATGCCGCCATTATTGAGTAAAAATCTGTTTTCTAATTCAACATGTCGGACCATTTTAAAGATATTTAAAAAGTGAGATCTATATGACAAGTTGGCTTAAGGAAGGATTGGGAGTTTAAGCATTGCCAATAGAAAATGTCTGAGACTACTAAGGAAAAATACAGCGCAGATCGTGTAAGTAAAAAATATATATTAAAACTATATAATTGTGAATATTTTACATGTGATTTATATAGATGTGAATATTATAAATGGACAACAATGTTCAACTAAATACTAGCATATATTTACAAACAAATTTTAAGTTGATATTTTCAAAGACAATGAAAATTTCCCTTGGGCTTTAGCAAAGTCCAATTGAAATGTTTCATAAGGACATAGGTGAAAGAAGATTCTGATAAATTTGTGGAGTTGTCAGTATATTATGTACACAATGACCATCAAGGGTGTCTAAAGCCGGTTTTCCACTAGCGATATTATTCGTGCGAATCGACATTTTACATTTGTTCCAGAGCTCTTAACTGCAACCATCTGGAACAAATTGCTCAAATACAAAGGAATAAAGTCGCTTCGCAAAAATATTGCTAGTGGAAAACCGGCTTAACAGTGGCAGCTATCTGTGAAAATATCAGCCTGGTATTATGTTCAACAGATATTATGAAACATGATGTTTTCTTAAAGGTTTATGCCATATATAGTCCTGATGTAATTACTTCCAACTTTATTAATTAGCTTTCTTTAATGCACTCTTTACTGCAGAATCCTGGATATTCAAGAGTTGAGTAAAATTTTCTGAACTCGCCAAATTTACCATTTCCAATAAAGCCATACATTTCTTTAAATGACATGCCACATTGAAAACAAGTTTTTATTTCATACATTTTGTAATTCTCCTCTTTGAATTCTTTTGATGATGAATTCCATTCCCACACACTGTTTAACCAGGCGAAGTGAGTGGTGCGTCTAAAAGAGTCTCTTCCCACTATCTGTCTAAATCGCTTACAAACCAAGCTAATTGTTAAGAATCCTTTATCACCTTCCTTTAATACTTCTTTAAAGACAGACTCTAAGCCATCATCTGATAGAGACAGAATATTTCTAACCTTTGCTTTAAGTGTGTATGTGGCATGGTCATCCTCATTGCAATGTTCAGTTTGTTTCCTAAAAGCAATTGGTACTTGTAAATGAATTGTCTTTTACTAGCTACCCAAAATTTAGAGTATGTGTTAGTGAGAATAGTTCTCAACAAATTCCATTATGTCAACAATAGATTTTAAGTGACATCCATTTAACTGACCTTATTGGTATTTGGACGTTTTTTTCAGGATTTGCTAGGCGAACAGCCATGTATTTTCTTAAACATGGTATGTCTTCCTTTAGGTAAAAAATGCAATATGATTTATCATAAATTTAAACATATTAAAATACAGCAGGGGTTTTTCTGTGGTTTAAATAATGTAGTTACCAGAAATTGTACTTCGATATAATTACCTGTGTAAAGTTCACATCCAAACCATTGACCATATAATCAGCTACCTAACAACAAAATATGCCGCTAGACATTACAGTAATTGAAGCAATGGGAAAAACATAACTATAATATATTAGATAATTTATATCAAATGTATTTTTCACTTACCATGCATACAAAAACCCCACATGAACTTCCATCAAGTTGTCTGGGTTCAAATTTTGTGGAGTTATCAAAATATTTAACATCTGGTGGACTCATTTCTGGGCATATTGCCTGAAGGTGTGCTATCAGTAATCTATAAGTTGAGTGAATGTTAAGTAATACATCCATGTCAAAACATTTTTTAACACCTAATTTATCTGTCCATTGAAGGCCTACCTAATTTTTTTGTGGAAGCTTCTCTCTTCTCTTAACATTGCCATAGCCATAGGGTCATAAAGAAATATGGTACATGAAGTAAAGTCCACTACCTATAAGGATTTATTTAGAACAACAGTCCAGAAGTGAAAAGTATTGCCTAAAACGTAAATTTATTGAGTTGAATTTATTTTTTTAGGAACCTGACTAAATAAAATATTCGTTTTCTAAATTTTTGAAACAGAGGCATATACTGTATGTATATTGTATTCTATCGCAGGTTCTATGCGGTTCTATCGCAGCTCAAAAGGCACTTGTTTTTAAATGAAGTCTTTATGTTTACTACTTTCCATTACAAAATTATAAAAAACCCTGGGTTTTTTGCTATTATACTCGCATTTAAAAAATGACTTACCCCAAGACTCCAGTGATTATTGTCCCAATTTATTGGTATGAAGCACAGGTCTGCTTTAAAGAATGGGTTCTGAAAGATCCCACACAGAAATCAGCGTTGAGCAACATACAGTATAAAGCATTATTTTGAAAGAAACGAATCCATACCTTTTGAATCCATTTCGTTATGGAATGGACGCCATATTTACATAGTTTTGTGTACATGAAGCTGCTCATGACTGCTAACACGATTGGTACCCATGAAAGTAAATATTTAGCTGATTAATATATATCACAAAATAAGGAATACCAAGTGATCTTATTTAAATATAGAGGATATAGCACGGATTTTATGTTCGAGTAGCAAAAACAATCTCACGAGTGAGCGCACCGAACGAGTGCCATATCTTCAAGCGAACCGTATAATGTTCTGTTTATTATATGGATTTAAGCGAAAAATATTTTAAATGTTATTCCTCAATCCTCAGCGTGACATACGAAAAATACGCGCACCTGGTCCCTGATGTAGTGGCGTATGAGCGTTCCACTAGTGTTTTAGTTCCCAGTAAACTACCCTTGTTCATATAATAAACTGTTAAGAACACTATCTGCAGTTGTTATTCTAGTTTCAGTATAGACAATAGTTTACTTTCCCCTACCTGAGATTTTCTTTGTACGTCGATTAGAAAATTGTTTATTATCTAAATTTCAATGGAAAAATACATGTTTATTCATGATGTGAGTTACTGTAGCTATGTGGGTTCTCGGAATACTATATCAATTACACCAGTGATTACCTTATCATTTAGCCATCCTTCGTTATACGTTTCTCCATGTTTGGTTGCGTATTGTTCAAGCAATGTTTTTTCATAGTCGGAAGGCGCTTGGTCAAGCAGCTTGATGTCGTAATACATTAACGGCGTTCCGTTGATGTGTGATACAATGTGATGTAGCTGATGTCCCTTGCGCAAGTCCCAATACCTCTCAACCTACATCAAGGAATGAATGGATTTTTTATACTGTTTATACTAAAACGTTTAGAGCGTTGGTAAATCGAACAAAGATCATGCAGGATATGGTTTCAACAAAACCTTTTCTGTGAGTGTACTGTCCTGTACACATTCAGGTGGACTCGGAGGTGTCGTTACTTCCATTTTATCCTTTATCTGGTCTGAAACATATTTTGAGTAATAAGATAAATTATCTATTGTTTTATCCATTGATTAAGAATTTATTACCGTTTTTCGGTCTTAACAATGCGTTATATATCAAGAAGTAACGTTTCTTTACCGATTAAAGTAATCGTACTGTATAGTATCGTTAGTTATAATTCGAGATCAGATGTCCATTTAGAATTTTATTTATTTCTGTAAGAAGTTTCCTCAATGTTTCCACATGAATCCGACCAGTTCCCTCTGCATCGAAACAACGGAATGCACTTTCGAAAATCTCGTCCGGGTCTGTCCCATTCAATTTACTCCCGAAAAGAGTGAGAAACATTGTGAGATTGATATACGATGGCGCTTCCCTGATCATATGTTCCAAATCTTCCTCTGTTCTTTCATCTTCTCCAAACGCGAGCAGTGTTTCAAATAGATCATCCTTGTCTATAAATCCATCACAATCTTGATCGATGAAGTTGAATACTTCATTGAGTTCGCAGATTTGTTTTTTGTCAAACATTGACGTTTCGACCTGAGGGCCTTCGTCAGGACTCAGGAGAGTTAGTAGGAATGAAAGCCCCTTATGAATGAAAAAAATAAAAAAATAAAAAGATAAATTTTTATGTATATCTATCACACATAAAAATGAGATAATGTTATTTCAAAATTCAAACGACGTGTTAAGTTATGAAGGGGACTACTTACTCACTTAACAGATCGGAGAACGATGATTTCCTTAGAATGAGGAATGTCAAAAAAAGCATGTAGCAATCCAACTTAATTGCACATTTTTTATTAGTAGTCTGTAAGGAAGTTTTTACGAGGAAAATTTGTTGAATATTGGTAATTTAGGTAATTAGTTCATTGACGACATTAAATTAAGTAGAGAGACATTCCTTGCCAAAGACAATCATTTAGTTACAGGTAAATCTAGAACCTTAGAAGTTGTGTAGCGAGAGTTGATAGGGATACAGGGTGTGAAATTACCATATAATCAAAAGAAAACCAAAATTGTGAAGTGAATTGTGAATAGCGTTGCGATCACTCTACATTTCCAACATATTAACAAAAATATATAAAATTACAATGCTTATTTTATATTATATTTTGATATAGGTAATTGGAACCATATTTTAGTTCTCATTGTTTAATTTGTGATAAATTGTATAAAAGGTTAGGTTTTTGTGGAGAAAAAAAGGGGAAAGTCATGAGTAACTTATGTAAAAATTTTTTTGTAAATTAGGGGCGTAACCAATAAACAGAGGGGGTAGTTAGTAGGTTGTTGGACAACCACTAACCATGCGGTTCGTATGAAAATGAAAGGGTTTTATTCGTGTGTGATGAAACTCTTTAACCCTATTTATACCGGGGGTTTGCACGGGGGTGCGTGCAAACAAGTGATTCCATTCGCTTGCCCTTTTATGACTTTTAATATTTTTCCTCTACCATATCACAAATGTGAAAATTTTGTTTGAAAAGTTCAAAGTTATCGGGGCGTTTGACGACATTTGTCAAACAAGGTGTCGAGCCGAAAATGGGGAAAATGGGGGTTGGTGATTTATGAAAAAGAAAAATGGTAGTATTTATGGACATCAGAGGTATGCCATAACATTAAACTATGTCGTTTGAATTTAAAAAAACAAAAAATAACACATCCAAAATGTTTAATTTTGTGTCTTCATAGAAAAGAACCAAAATTATAGAATATTTAGAGATTTTTGCCATTTTTCGATAGGTGGTCGTATCGAATGGGGCCAAAACGCAGCAATTTGGATGTGAATTCAACTTTTTTGTTATTTTAGGTTAAAGAGAGATAAAACTTCCTAAAAATATAACTAAAAGGATAATTTCAGGTAATCGACAGAATATCTGAGGGGTGTGCCCTATCAGCAAACCCCCGGTCATATCAACATCAAAAAACCCCGGTACAAATAGGGTTAAGAAACTATGTAGGTACGTGTGTAGTAATAGGTTGTGTATTATTGTTGGCGATGTTTGAAATCAAAGGTATGCAAGGAGGTAGTTACAAAAGGATAACAGAAGACAAGATAGTCGAGCGTGCGAATCAGTGATCCTTCAACCCGTGTGTTGAGCCTTTAGGCTGGAAATTTAGGACGAGAAACTTATCTGTGACCGAATTCACATCAGACGAGTTTCCAGGCTCTAATATGAATTATGAATAGGCCCCGAACTAGGGCATGAGTAGTTGAATCAGGCCTTTATATAGGCGCTGTTTATATTATCTCGGATATCCAGGTAAATTTGTGTTCATAATCAGTTGTAGCAGCTGAAACGCAAGTGTTTATATTAGGAAGTTTTAAACTCGTCTCGGCTGGTTGGGTCAACGTGGGTGTGACACGCTGTTTACGAAAAAGAGTAACCCTAGTGGTAGGGAGAACCATGTAGCCTTATCGGCCACCGTATTACACTGTCTCGGCCTCCAGGGTTAACTTTTCCTACCGGTGCGTGCGCAATAGCGAATAGAGCATTGATTAAGAAGACACTATCGCTTGCTATTTGTTTGCAATTTTATCATATAAAGGGTTGGCTTGGTATAGTTGTCTTGGGAGTATGATGTCCCCGATACACGAGATCAGATAAACAGCGCCCTATATAGTCTTTGACTTGTAAAGCAGTATTTCAGATAGGTAGACCGTAGACACTGAGAGCCATGCGAAGGTTTGCAGGTATTGTTCAGTTTAGGCCACTAAATAAATACTTCTATGATGAGAGAACATGCATTGTTAACCAACCCTCCTTCCTGGTATTTTTCTTATTCAGTGCCGGCATGGTAAGGTGTACAGAGATAATTAAATTATGGACAGTAATTGTGATAAAATGTGCATGTAAGATGATTGTTTCTCAGATTGTGCATGTCCTATGCTAGTTCACAATAGTATCACAGGAAATGTGGACGAATTAATGTTTATCCCCGTAAAAGTGAGTAAACGCTTACTTTATGAACATTGCATTAACCAAAAAAGTTTTTGATTTCTGTCTATACAAGGATTTCCTTTACCGCTTCGTATTTGTTTTGCAGGCATAACATATGGGTTCTCTATTATGACGTCATGTGAGTCCCCAAATATACCTTTTACCGTCTTTCGATCCCGATTTCTCCAAGGTATGTTGATTGTTTTATGTTTAGTATTTTGTCTAATCTTGGTGGGGCCACTTCCGTGTAGGGCTAGGAATAATACCGCACGCATTCTGCTAGTACAGTAAACAATATAGCCAGTATATTGATGTTGTCATTTATTTCATTGATATTAGCACCAGCAATTGTTGTTTACGACAACGCTTGTAATCTTCACACGTATTGCCTTAATCGGGACCCAAGTTTCTTTGAAAGAACAAGATTTCTTGTTGACAGATTGCATTGGCGAGTTATATATATATATATATATATATATATATATATATATATATATATATATATATATATATATATATAAGCAAGTTTTGACGGCGCGTTCCACATTTTCTGAACTTAGGTGTTGGTTTCGATTCCGTGATGATACTTTTGTACTTTGGCGTGGTTCTGTGGAACGTCTTAACGCTTTTTTCAGTGTCCTAAACACATTCGATCAGCAATTACAATTTACTATGGAAATTGGAGGGCGTAGTTTGCATTTTCTTGATCTATTTATTACTATTGTTAATAGGAAACTGGTTACTTCTATCTATAGTAAGCCCACTGATGCCCATTTATACCTTAGCGCTCAGTCATCGCATCCTAAGTCTCAGATACGGGGTATAGCTAAAGGTGTAGCTCTTAGGTTAAGACGTATCTGTTCTGAGGATAGTGATTTTCTTGCTATTAGTAAAATATACGCTAAGTATCTGATAGATTGTGGTCATAATAGTACTCATGTTAACCAGGTATTTGAGGAAGTGGGTTCGATGACTCGACATGAAGCGCGAAATAAAAAACCCAAATCTAGAGGTGGGAAATGTGTATTTGTAACCAAATACAATCCTCACGCACCCAACATCGCCAGCATTTTGGCTAAACACCGTGATATCATTGACACAGATGAGCGTGCTAGCGCTATTCTTCCCAAGGATTCTATCCAAGTAGCATATACCAGGGGTGCTAATTTGAAAGAGCTGTTAGCCCCGTCTAACCCTTATCGTATTATTGGGCCTGTTGGTCAAGGTTGTATTAAATGCACTGCCAGGAGATGTGATTGTTGTCAACATTTCTTAAAACCTGGTGGTGAGTTTGTGTCAGCCGTGACGGGGAGAAAGTTTAGTATTCGTAAGACTTTGACGTGTACCTCTGAGCATGTTATTTACCTAGCTGAGTGTGTGGCTTGTAATCTGCAGGGCATTGGTTCTACTATTAATTTCAAGCCCCGTTTAGCTAATTACAAGTCCCACATTAAACATGGTCGTAGAACATGCGGTGTAGTTAACCATTTTATTGATAAGCATGACAATAAGCATTTGAAATTGAAGTTTATGTTGATTGATCAAAACAAAGAGGATTTAAGAAAGTGTGAGAACTTTTGGATAGGAATGTTACTGACTAATTTGGGTGGTTTGAATAGCACTCATGACTTTTCTCAACAATAGGCTATAATTTGTATTATGTATTATGCATGTTCTTCTCCTTATATATTGGACTTATTTGTATTAGTTAGTTAATTTCTGAAGAAGGCTGCGGCATGTGGCCGAAAATTTAAGCTTAGTATATTTTTAATAAAATCTTTTAGTTTTACTTCTGGCCGTGGTAGTTACAATTGTTTCCTATATGTCTTTGCTACCGAGCAGTGTGGGAATACTTGTTGGTTATATATATATATATATATATATATATATATATATATATATATATATATATATATATATATATAATATAATATATATATATATATAATATATAATATATATATATATATATATATATCTGACTTGCTGTGTTTTGTAGGTTGCTCTCCAGCTTACGATCTTGCATCTTATCCAGATTTGGACTTCCCTTTCTTGAATAGCCAAGGGGCGGAACAACGGAATTCTTCCCTGAAGCGAATTCAGGCGTCCTTGTCATACATGAACGACAAGAATTTTATGCACCATACCAAGTTCTTTTTGCATTTTCACAATGAAAGATTGGTAGAGAAACTACAGAACTCCCAATCACAAGTACATTAAAAGTGCACGTGAATTTCAATTTATGGCGGCCTTGTGTGGATGGCATTCTAAAGTTTCCCTAATAAGTAGTTTATAGACGTTAGATTAGAACGGTCAGGCTGGTTTATTTACCAAAGCATGGGCCGGTTGTATCAACCCCTTTAGCTTAAACGGTGGATAAGTTCAAAATGGAAACCAAGTCTATCGTTTATTCAACAAGCAAACTGAATGTTTTTAACCTTAATACAAAGATACTGTTTTCAACTACATATTCAGTGCATAATATTCAAGTTGACCCGTTCTAGAGAGATGTTAGAGTGTTATTTAATTTTGACTTATCCGCCGTTTAAGCTAAACGGGCTTGATACAAAATATTAAGATTTTTTCATCATGAAATCACCATTTTATTGGATTGGAATTTTTCAAGTGTGTAATTGACACATAGCCGCAACAAATGCATAATACTAAGGATAGAGAGAAGTTTTATGTTAAGTTAATTTGTTATGCATTGTTTCCCAGGAAATTGCTAATTATATCATTTTAAGATAAAGCTTTCAATATATAATATAATATATATATATATATATATATAATATATATATATATATTATATAATATATATATATATAAGCTTTTCAGTATAAATTATGTTTATATGTAAGGTGTTGTATTCAACAAATTCATAAATGAATGAAACCATATTAATTTATAGATGATATGTATATATGATGGGAAGGGAAGTTGCACAAATATTCTCAGTATATATGATGGGAAGGGAAGTTGCACAAATATTCTCAATGTAATCTCAATGTAAGAAATATGCAAAGGCACAGGGACAGAGGGACTTTCTGATTATATGCAGTCTGCTAACAAATGTATAGTAAAATTAAAATAGATCTACTTATCCAGTTGTAACATGCAGAGTTCAATGGTTTGCTCTAAAGTACGCTGGTTCGATTCCAGTGGGACTCTATTGCAGCGGAACGCTAGCTATATTATGAACTGCATGAAACCCTATATAATAATAAATTTATCTTTATTTAATTTAACACATTAGATATAATTTATTAAAATAAAAAACCGAACAGTTTTAATGCACGCCATCTATTTATATATACCCGGTATATCCTACGGACGTATAACGTTGTTTGGTAGCATTCATTGGAACATTATTGCATCTGCTCGACCATGCATGGTTGTTTAAGAACCATTTTATCATGGTTGAATTGTACAATAACAAAGCCCATGCAATCAATGTAAGATTGCTCGTTAATTATCAAAGGATATCAAAATCTATATAGACTATATAATATAGACTGTGTAATATTGCATCATTGATATATATAAGAAACGTTTCATATTTATTTATCTAAAGAAGTTGCTCGACCATGCATGGTTGTTTAAGAACCATTTTATCATGGTTGAATTGTACAATAACAAAGCCCATGCAATCAATGTAAGATTGGTCGTTAATTGTCAAAAGCTATCAAGATCTGTATAGACTATTATAGACTATATAATATAGGCTGTGTAATATTGCATCATAGGTATATATAAGAAACCAATTCATATTTATTTAACTAAAGACGTTGCTCGACCATGAATGGTTGTTTAAGAACCTTTTTATTATGGTTGAATTGTACAATAACAAAACCCATGCAATCAATGTAAGATTGGTCGTTAATTATCAAAGGATATCAAAATCTATATAGACTATATAATATAGACTGTGTAATATTGCATCATTGATATATATAAGAAACCGTTTCATATTTATTTATCTAAAGACGTTGCTCGACCATGCATGGTTGTTTAAGAACCGTTTTATCATGGTTGAATTGAAAATAACAAAACCCATGCAATCAATGCAAGATTGGTCGTTAATTATCAAAGGATATCAAAATCTACATAGACCATATAATATACAGGGTGTCCCCAAAAAACCGAAAACTATTGAAATCACTCATTGTTAAAATTTGAATGCCGTGTTCACGAATTTCAGCCCGTGGGGGTTTAATGCAATTTATAAAATGCTAAATGCTTTGTGTTGCTAGAGAAAGGGGACATGTCGAAGGTCATGGTCATAGTCGTAGTGCGTGAAATATTGATATTGTGCATGCATACATTAGAAAAGGAGACCTTTAGAAAAAGAATTGACGTTTGTACACAATATTGTCTGCTCCTGGGAATTTGAAAATAACTTTAATAGCATAAAGAAAAATAACGACCCAAAAATATTCAAATGACTAAGCACAAATGACTAAGCACAAAAGCGATAACAGTATGCATGGTAGATTGTTTTAGCTGTTCCTTCAAAACATGAACAAATCTTTGCGTGCGAAGATTGGAGCATTTCATACCTTCCAGAGCATCGCTGGAATCGAACCAGCATACCAATTCACATGGTAAACCGTTCTACTCTGATAAAGGAAGGTGGTATTATTTAATTTCATTAATAGTAGCAATCAATTACTGGTACATGAGGCCATTGTTTACATAGTATGATATAACAGTAACAAAAGCATGTTTACAAATTAATGATATAGTTACTGTATATACAATATATATTAATTATTTTTATATCTAATCTGGATACAGTACAATTACAAATAATAATTATATACTGTATAATATGTATATATGTATATATGTATATATGTATATATGTATATATGTATATATGTATATATGTATATATGTATATATATATATATATATATATATATATATATATTTATATATATATATATATATATATATATATATTTATGTATTGGCTACAGCATTTTAACAATACTTTTGAGGGAAAACGATTGAAACCAATATTCATAATCCATAAGCTGTATATAATATGCGAAAAAACCTGAAAAATACAAGATAATCACATTTATTTTTTGTGAAAAAAGCTACAAATAATATATATATTATTTATGTATAGCTATATATACACCTACCTAGACATTCGAAAGCGGGCACAACGAAATAGAATTTTCAAAGAACCACTCGGCCACAAAGCGACTCACTTTTAAATGGTTTTGAATAATAAGGATTAAAGCCTTAAAAGTAAATGTTGATAAATATGATTACAAATATGGAAATAGAGCTTGACATATGCGATAACATTATAGGACCGGACTGGTTCTGGGTTTATGTTAAATTATCATCATCATTTGTATGGCTGGCCCCTCTGTCCTTAACATACTGCAATCACAGCTAATTGAGAAAAAAATGGAGTATAATCTATACCTCAGGTATCAACACATCATACACCAATCGTTCAAAAATGTACGACTCATTCTTATACATCAAAGAGAGTTCCGTGTCCTTCCGCACATATTTTAATAAATGCATTGACAACTGCTCCACCTGTGTTAATTATAAAAAATACGGTGTGCAGCAACAAGCATGTTGAATGTGAAGATAACTCTGATGCCTATAGCTTAAAGTTACTAAATACTCACGCCTTCCTCTTCAAACGAACCACGATAAAAACTGTCCTCTTGATCGATTGGGAGTTTCGTTCCTGTTGAAACATCAAATCTTTGCGAGGCGTACTGCCCAAGAAGGATTTGTTTCACAACACCCTAAATATAGCGCGTTGATCCATATACATATACATATATATATATATATATATATATATATATATAAATATATATATATATATATATATATATATATATGTATGTATATACACGTTTCCCAAAAACTATCTGTTGAATACTTACAAGTATTATCTGAACTTTAGGCTGTTTCAACCACGACTGCAGAAAGTTGGCTTGAAACATGTGTCGACTACAACAAAATTTAACCATGCAAGAGAAAAAATGTTTACTGCCCACCTCAAAAATGAATGTGAAACATATAGGTATGATTTCTGCCGGAGGACCGATAGTTTTTCTCAACTGCTTCTGGCTTGAATTTGACTTTTGTATGATTCCACTTGAAATTAAGAACCTTTTGAACCTTTATACAGAATTTCTGCATCGAGTGAAGTGCCACAAAATTGTAATAGCCTTATATTGGTAATACATCGAATGCACATGCATGCAGTACACGGTTAGCTACAAATTATTTTATATCACAAACCTAACTGCTAGGAAATCCACATTGCATCCACATGACTTCCACTCGCGCTGACATTGCTGATCCACAGAACCTAAGACACACTCAGGATGAAAACACTGCAAACAGTACGAACACTTTATTAAATTCTCATCACCGCCACGTTGAAGTTGACAGAATCTATAAGCATTGCACGTGTTTTCACAGTTGAATTCTATAAAATATAAAATGACCGCATGTATATGTACGTTCATTTATGTATATCGCTTCGTCGAATGTATGCGTGACCATGGAAGTTAAATAACGCGTATTTGACACGTCCAATATTTATACAGATGAA
Source organism: Dendronephthya gigantea (assembly GCF_004324835.1). Classification (NCBI taxonomy): domain Eukaryota; kingdom Metazoa; phylum Cnidaria; class Anthozoa; order Malacalcyonacea; family Nephtheidae; genus Dendronephthya; species Dendronephthya gigantea. Next base: position 331,323 of record NW_021163091.1, read on the forward strand.
CGCCGCATATGTTTAGCCTACCGTCGTCTCGTGTTTTGATGAGTGGCACGAGGTGGTTAGCTGTATCAGGCACACTATTCCCTTGCGTTCCACTCAAATCGACCCAAAGAATATGGATTTCTCGGCCCCAAAGACGAGCTCCTACATTGTGGTCGTATATATCATGACCGGGGATGCGACAATGCATGCAAATCCGCGTCTCAAGTGAATCTGCAAGCCAAGCTACTTGTAATATACCTGGAACAATAAACGTTAAGACTTGCCCACGAATATTTTAAGAACTCCAAAATTACGCTTACCGGAATAATTTCCATCAATTGCAGTGGCCTTTACCTCCTCCATATATACAACTTTAAAGAAGGTACGTTCATCAGACAATTCCTGAATGGAAACCTTTCGCAAAGTGTCCTCCGTTGTGACAGTGTGAGCAAGATTTTGAAGCTGGCCAGGCTGGCAAAATTTCTTACACATCTGCAAGAAACAATGCCACTGCCTGAAGAGCATTCACGTACATAGAGAGGTTTCTAGCTTTAGCTGGATGAAAACTGTTAAATTCATGCACATTGCCACAATGTTTACATCAACACTGCAGTGTTTACATTTTATATGTTCAAATGCTTTGCTAAATAATGGTAGGTTCAGCCAGTGGTAAAAAAAATAAATGGTAAAAATGTTACTCATGACATGTTATAATGTATATATATTATTGCAATACCCTTTCTACGAATCCATTCATTTTTGTGGCACCGTTCACAGTCGCATATAAGCGAAGTAGATTAGCCAGGTTTGAGGACTGGTTAAGAGAATCTCCCAGAGTTATTGCCATTGCAACAGCATGAAAGAGGCAATTGCCATCACTTTTCACTTTTCCCGGCTCCAAGTGCTGATCGAGTAATTCTTGCGGAACTTGGTTTCGTAAACTACAAAAGGTAAATATTTAAGGTATAACTAGTTGACCTTAAATGTTTTTAATGCCATTCCGTACTGAAGAAAACCAAAGTAATTGAATTACAATAAAATCATTACATTTTATAACATAGCTACATATACTGCGGTGTCTAATGAGAACTGAGCGTATCGCGGGATGCAGTACGCGTACCCCAGACTCCCGCTTTAGTAGTGGCAAAGAAGTGATTTACACATTGTCAATGCAAGTCGAAAAAAATATACGTACTTTAACAAAATGTTATGAAAAATAAATTACTAACCATTTATGGACAACGTCTTTTGTGATAAATCCAATATGACAAATTGCCAGGGGGCGCAGATGTGGGCTGATTATGTTACATATATCCAAAAATCCTTCCCAAGTCGATTGAGTCTTCAGGCAGTTTAGTAGCCCCAATGTGCTAGAGGGATCTTTACTTGTAGAAGCATGCTTAAAAAAAAGTTTGTTAGTAACAAGGTGACAAATACCATATCCACAAGCCAATGTTTGTCAATATCATGTTTGCATTCTTGGCACTAACCATAGCTTTTATCTGTAATTCTTTTCTTTGTATTGAGCTAAGAGGACTATGGATTCCAATTTCCATCACGTCAACATCTTCCTTTGCACCAGCAATTTCTGATGGACCTCCTCCTTCCACACACTCTTGGTTGCCAAGTGGACCACCACACCAAATCCTCGACTACCATTATTAAAGTCAGCACAACCATCACCATCATCACTACCTCTTCTATCATCACCATCATAATTATCATCACCATCACTACCTCTTCTATCATCACCATCATAATTATCATCACCATCATCACTACCTCTTCTATCATCACCATCATAATTATCATCACCATTATCACTACCTCTTCTATCATCACCATAATTATTATCATCACCAGCATCACCTCCTCTATTATCATCATCACTACCACCACCATCACTTTGACCACTCTCTGAACCACTTTCAACTCTATGAATATTCCTACTACTACTACTGATGCAACAATAATCATCATTAAATGCTTCCATTATTTTGACTAACTCATCAAAATGCGGCTTGTCTTTTCCCCAGTTCACATTCCTGTATGCAACATCTTCTGGCCACCATGATGGCTTCATGGTTGGATCATTCCACTTAGATGTTTTCCGTCCTTAATAAAATTAAGACAACATAACTTGAATACCAATAGGTTGAATTATTAAACCTGGATAAATATATGACACACCATCCAACTTAATGGCTAATGACACCATTTTCCTTAATGCAGGCACAGTGAACTCCTCATAGTTGGTTTCTTCTCCAACAGGGAAATCGACATCTTTTTTCTGTGGCTTTTCTGCTTTTTCTAAATCAGTAAGGTGAAGATAAACAAGACAGGCTTACACGAAATGAATTTACATAGCCATACAGATTTCATTAATTTTATACGGAAAGTTTTTACAACAAATTAATATATACAAATTAATACTATCCTAAGAGAGACAAATTTATGGAAAATGTAAAAAGAGGAAAGATAATTTATGGAAAATTTAAATACGATTAATTCACCTATACAGGGAAGTAATGGGCACAGTTGCAAGGTCCATTTATATAGATCCTTATTATTGTTATTATTATTATTATTATATTATTTATTATTGTTATTAAACATATTCATGTATTAATATTTGTGTGTCTGCATGAAAGCAGAATTTTGTCCCTAGTTTATGTCTGTATGTGTTTTGGTACACCATATTGCTATAATAATGTGGAACATGTCAGGAAAATGGCTAATTAAATGGCATGGCACAGTGAATTAACTGTACTCCTCTCAACCAATTAGCATCAAGTAATTTAAGCAATTTTCATGCAAATTATATATTTATATTAAATCTTTTAGTGATCAAGGTACTGAAAATGTATCCTTATTATACTGTACAGTATTAATTACCTTGGTTTTTGTTCACTGTATTAATGCAGTGTCTGACAAATTCTTGCTGGACAATTGGACTTTTGGCAAATCTGTCAAGGCCTTTTGAACCTACAACATGAGTTATTGTATATATGTAAGAAACATATAACTAGAGGAAAATGTGTTTAATAAATGATTCCATGGCTAAACATGTTATTTGTACCTATACCACATAATTACACCTAGGCGCTAAAACAGGATTCTATTATCTGATTTACAAGTATATTATCCATTTCAAATAAACCAGTATATGCAATATAGTGCTTATACCTGGGTGAAAGATAACAATTAGGTCAACAATGAAGGCAAAAATTTATAAAAAAATGTACATTGTACAAGTTTGAACGTACAATCATACCACACCGCATTTTTTTTGAAAGTTAAAAGTAGAACTGGTATCTTTGTTCTAGTATGCCATTCTTTAACCTTTACCCCAAAAAAAAAATATATAAAATATGGATAATTTAAAAATATATATATATATATATATATGTATATATATGTATATGTATATATAATATATATATATATATATATATATATATATATATATATATTAATATATATTATCTACAGGACATGGGCTACAATGCAATATTGGAAATGTAATCATAATTACCAAACGACTCATGCGCTTCTGGAAGTCCCTGTCAATGCGAGTCCTTCTTTTGGGATTTGGTTCATACGCCACCTATGTGTATTATTACTATTATCATCATCATCATCATCATCATCATCATCATCATCATCATCATCATCATTATTAGTATTATTTGTATAGGATGATAAACATTGATGGCACAAGCTTATTCTTTTTGGGATGCCTATGGATATTAATATAACTACCTTCTTCCCTTTACGATTTCGCAGATCTCCACTGCCAGTCGGCATAACCCCAGCTTCGTGACTCTGTGTATAACAGCATATTAAAACAGCATAAATTCAAACGCTTTTTAGTTAAATACAAAGCCTAGTCGAGTTACATTAACGATTTGGCGACAGTATAATCGATTATACAATATGTTTTTCATTTTCCCTCCTTGCCTTATCTGCTTATGCAAATTTATTCAAATGAACTAGACATAAAACAACCAGAAATACCCACCGTCGTCGCCATGTTGTTCTACTTGAGCCGAAAATTTCGGCCCGAAATATGACGCAATGCCGAGAGCATGGACATGCGCAATCCATGGTTGTTTTCCGTGGTTGAAAACGGCATTTTAGCCACGGATATACCTCTATATTTGAATCAGGGCGCTTCATATATCTATAGACCAATTGCGAAACTTAGTAACCGCGCCTTCGCATAACATGGAAGCGAGGCTTATTATGCAAAACACAATATTTGTATTTTTTGCCGTACAAAGCTATCCGCCGAGTTATATCCCGGTTTTCGCCTTTGGTTTACATATTTTTCGATACCTTTAAAGTTCGGTTTCATCGTTGTTATCATAGTTTTCCGGTGAGGGAGTTTTGCCTTTCATTCAAGGGCGTCAATCCATCCCAAAAAGTGGGGGGGACGGACTCCAAATTAGGAAGGTCCAGAAACCCGAAATTTTTTTATAATTTTGGTACACTGAAACGGCATTTCCAGCGTTTTGGAGGCATTTGTAAAGTACAATGTGCATGAACTTAAATCCATTTTCAGCCATATGAGAACTCCGCTAAAAACAAGGTTGTGCAAGTGGGATAAAGCACGTCAGAAGTTGTTAATCAGTTAATGTTATATTAACTGGATTAGTGCGAGCTTGAATATGTATTATTTTTAATAAAACAATAAACATTTCATTTCAATCGCAAAATGAAATGATTTCTGTAAAAATTATATCAATCGGTACATACAATGATCGATAAAAAACGAAAGCTAATGTGAATAGTAAGTTTATAACAGATGATCAATGTGTATGAGGCACAATGTTGCGATCATCGACTTGGGCCTGTTTGTTGCCTTTACAATTAGGTTTTCATTCCCACAACTATTCGAAGGTTCCGAATAGATTTCTTCTAATTTCGGACTTTTGAGCAAATAATTTTGCTAGTTCATGTACATTGACGTTGTCTAACTGTTCCTGGTGTACATGGCAGATGGAAATATGGTTAAGTCTACGCTGGGTCATAGTGGTTCGGAGCCACGTTTTCAGTCGTCGCAATGCAGAAAAGCTGCGTTCACACTCGCATGACGAAACTGGACACACTAGTAGAAGTTTCAGTAGAACCAGCACTTGGGGAAACAATAAGCGCACTGCATGTTCCATGCTCCGATAAGTAACTTTTGCCTCATGCAACGATTCCGCTTTGTATGTTTGCTTGAACATTTCTAGCTGAATTGGCAAAGTAAGACTATCAAGTTCAGGATACTTTGACACCACATCTTCATCAACTTTCCCAGATGTCAACATCATCTCTAGCTTCAAGTACTGTGCTAGACCAGATTTGTCAGGGTCATACCTGTCTGACAAACCAGTGACTATGACGTCGATGAACTTGAAATACTGCTTCCTGTAGTATTCTTCAGAGCTGTCAGGCCGATATTCCTCTGCTTCACCTGTGTATCTTCTTGGGGGGACTCGTATCCGAGGCACTTCCAGTGGATCCAGTTGGTATTCTTCACATTTTTCTTCAGCAGCAGAGAATAACTCATGGAATGCCTCATCTGTGCGCTGAGCGCTAATATGTTTTGATGATGTCTTAACAGCTTCTACCATCCCAGAGACATTTGCTGACTTTGCTTGAAGTGCGCTATTCAACTGTTCCAGGATCGCGACTGGCTTAGCTGCCATCTTCAACCCAAGAAAGACCTTTCCCTTCTGAAACCGATCAAGTAGACCATTTGCTTTGGTTGCAGTGTCCGTTTCACCACGTGCCATTTCTTCCAAACTTTGGAGAATAGCAGGGTACCGATCCAATGCTGACTCTATGGCTGCTAGTCTGCATAACCACCTGGTGGCACAAAGGGGCTTGATCGCTGTGGGATGCAGATTGTCATCTTCGGTTGATTCGCAAATTGCCAGGAATATCGCTTTGTACTTGCCAGATCTCTTCATAAGCACACCTAGCTCATTCAGCCACTGCAGGGAATCTCGAATTAATTGACAGGATGTTACAGCATGTTGCATCACAAGATTGGAAGCATGTGATCCGCAGTGGAAAAAAAGTGCTAGTGGTTGTCGTTCTTGCACTATGGCCTTGCATCCAGAGTAACAACCACTCATGTTAGCGGCACCATCGTATGTTTGAGCACGCATATTACTTATGGATAATCCACTCCGAGCCAGGACATCAAAGAGCGTACGAGCAAGAATGTCACCGGTAGTACTGGGAACTTCATACAGACCGATAAAATCTTCGTGTACATATAAATCTGAGTCTACGTGCCTCAGACAGAAGGACTCTTGCTCTTGACCGCTTATGTCCTGTGTTCCATCAGCAGTTACAGCGTAAAATTCATTCTGTTGAATATCACTGACAATCTTCCGTAAAATTTGGTGACTGAACATTTCTATCATCTCGTTCTGCGCACAAGGCGAAGTAAAATTTGTTGTATTTCTCAAATACATCGGCAGATCAGGAACATCTTCCGTTCTAAGCTTTAGGAGCTGTGAATAACTTCCATCATTTTCGTTGTGACCACGAAATGCTGAGCCTTGTCGCAACAAATATCTTATCGAAGTAAACAATTTCAAAAGGGAGGTTCTTGCTATTGCTTGTTCCTTTTGTTTCTGCGTGTGTATTTGCGCACTTACCGATGGCCTTTTCACTGCTGCGATTTGATTGACGGACAAAACGTGTGTATGCGATGTCTGATGCAACTTAAACTTTTCAATTGCCTTCTTCCAGTTGTTGAATCCTTCTGAAATGAATGCTGGATCTTTATAATGGGCTAAATCGTTTATCCCCATGGCACTAGCTTTTGAACAGTGGAAACACAGAATTTTTTTCAAATCGGGATCATAATGAATCCATTCGTAATCTTCATACCACTTTGATTGAAAATAAAGTGTTCGCGTTGATAATTTCTGAGCAGGGATAACAGACACTTTTGGATGATTAGGCTTGTCCAAATTCATGATATTGTTCGATTTTGCAGTCAATGGACTCAAAGCCGAAACTGTTGCAGGTGAGCATCTGTTACTTGTGAGAAAATCGCTAGAGCCGGATGCTTCAGAGGAAGGTGGTTGTTCATTGGGCAGCGAGGGTCGAGATATAGCCGCACAAGATATCCCTTGGCTTTCCGCTTCGTCATTTTCTACGAACTCTGCCAAAGAAGTTGGAGGATTGTCGACATGAATTACGTTACTTTGCCGCTCATTTACAATTGGCGTCAATGGCGTGGAAGGTAGATCGTTACCAGAATCAGACGATGCCGTTGATGCGTGACTTGCTAAGGTACTGGTTTGCTCAACTTGCTGTGGATCCTTAAAAAATCGTCTGATCCTGATAGTTTGGCACGTTTAGCAGGTTTCGGAGCATTTTTTCGAGGCATGTTCGTTGTATAAATTGCCGGTATTTGCCACTGATTTGGGAATGATTGTAAGTCTATCTCTACATCATTTGGTTAGATTGCAATGCTATGTCTACAACTTTTAATTGGCGCCAGGCAGGAAAATACAAAAATGGAATGTTTAGGCATAATATTTACCATATTTGAACTTTTGAAAATGGTAAAATAAATTTATCTAGTCTTAATTCTTATTACTCGAGCTAAAGCGAGAGTCGCAGAATTGAACACCAATATGGTTCCAATTACCTATATCAAAATTCAAATAAATATTGCGCATCCTAGACCAATTTTTCCCAAGATTTGGCGCGCTCAATTATTTTGTCCGAAATTAGCAAATTGCGCAAGCTACATCTAGGTTGCGCGATACAAACTTTCCAGTCAAGCGTCTTGTTTAATTTATTTTGTCGTTAAAATTAGTAACTTACGATTTATATGTCGATTAGCAAAACAAATTATTGTCTCATTCAGTGCAGCTTGCCAGTTAGTACAGGAAGTGAATACGACCAACAGTGCCTTTATGTAAATGTTTATAAAAATTACAATACAAATTTGAATTCAATTTTGAATATTTTTTAATGTCAGCGGCTACAGAAAGGTCATACGTTGTACTTCATCTTATTAAATGTCTTCGTTCCAACCACAATTCTGGATAAATAGCATAGCAGGCATTTGGTTTTTAGATTACCCAGAAACAAAATTTCATTAAACATGATAAAAATTGGGGGGGATAATTGGATATTCGTCCCCCCCACTCCAAAAACTGGGGGGACGCGTCCCCCCCATCCCCCCCAGGATTGACGCCCTTGCTCTCAAGGTTGAGACAACAAGAACAACATGATACCAAGTTACAAATTGAAGAATACAAGAGTGTGTTTACCTATTTATATGAATTGAGACTGCTCGCTGATTAGTCACATTATAGTGTCCGGTTTGACTATTTATGGTTACAAGTTGCAACATTTACAACAGTACATGACATGACAGTAAACAGATCATTACAACAATGAAACATTTTACTTACATGAGAACATTACACGTAACACTATATATACTTTTTGCAACTTTGTTAAGAACAGATTGCAGATTTGTTAAGAACAGCAAAATGTTATTGTAGATATCATAATTTATATACTTCCTCATTAATTAATTATTATTTCCCCTATGTACAGTTTCATCTATACCTGTTAATAAGTTTTCTATAGTAACTTGGGCTAGAGACCTACTAGAAACCTTGACAGGCTTTTCAATTTAGGCCCCTAGTTAAAGTTCAATTATATTAATCATATATGTACAATCAAATCAGCAAAATCAGCAAAATAATTTTTAGAGTACTAATATTTACAGAAAGAAGAAAGATAAAGTAAAAATTAATTATAATACCAATAGAAGATAGAATACCACAATACATTTATGCTACGAGTTCCTAGATAATATACATAAAAAGTAGAATATTTTCAGAACCATTATGCTGTATTTAGCAAAAAATGTTTTTTAATATGTCTCTTGAAAACGCTATGAGAGTTTATGTTTTTAATTTTTAATTCTAGTGAATTCCACACATCAGCTCCATTATTTGAGAGAGTATGTTTTACATAATTTGTTCTTTTATACCGCTTATGAATCTTTGATGAGTTTCTCGTATTATGTTCATGAATTTGATGGACCTGTAAAGGGCTGCATGAGTGACCATGCATTGCATCTAAAAATTTAGCAGCACACACTTTATTTATTTTCATGTCTTTGAGTATAGCAGATACATTTTGCCATGACGCACCACTAGATTGGAATTCAGATGGTAATTCATTCCAATTAGTTAGTTAATTGCGCTAGATGGAGTAGGAAATATACCCTTGACCCTTCTTGTTTAATACTTTTCTTACAAAAGATACTTCAAATTGTCACAATGCAAATTCTGATTTGAGTTCAGCTTTAAAGTATTTGAAATATTATATTTAATTCAAACTATATTCAAAAAATATTTTCTAAGCATTTGTACATATTGTGCACAGTGGTTTCCAGCCAATTTCCTTTAGACTCAGACCTAACTTAATTAATATGATTTTCCTAACTTTTAATATGACCTAACTTTATATGGTTACTGTTTGAAAAATTTAAGATGTGACATTTCTCATATTAATACACAGTCTCACCTGCAGTTTTATCAAGATTGCCATCAAATATTCCCTTTTCACAATCAATCTTCAATGCATTATCAAAACCCTTCATCTACTATGCCGATCAGATACCAATATTATTTTACCTACGTGAATTTTCCCCATATTTCTCCACCTGGGAATTTAAACTTTGCGGAGCCTCTAGCACCTCTGAACAACACCAATCCCCCGCCACTTAGGAATGCCCCAATTACATCAAAACCTTGGAAATGGAACCACTAAATTATAAGAGATCAAATTTAATCAGAATTTCCTGTATACCGATGAATCGTATTTCCAAATCCTGTATGATTGATGTCTGTTTACTTAACACAAGATCAATGAACAATAAAGCATTAACTATTAAAGATTTCGTTGTGGACAGCGATATTAATTGATATACTGGCACTTAATGAGACATGGTTAAATACAGATCGATCTATGCGATTAACCATTCCACAATAAATAGTATATGTCCGACAGGATATCTGTTTCAGCATGAATCTCGCGAGAAAAGAGGAGGTTGGATTGGTATTCTATATATATAAACAATCTTTGAAGCTGAAGACCAAGTCATCCAGGTCCACATCCTATAAATCATTTGAATTAGCGGATTATACGATGAATTATTCAACCTTTACTATTAGAGCGATAGCTTTATAAATATAGACCATCATCATCTGCTGGAAACGGAATGACAACAAGCATTTCCCTGTAAGAATTTAGCAATTTTTTGGAGCAAGAGATTATTAATTTCAAATCAATTATCATTCTTGGTGACTTTAATATCCCTTTTTTAAATCCCCAAATGATGCAGCTGCAGTAAAGTTTATTAAGAAACCACCTCCTCAGCAGAAAGAAATTTCATATCGTAATAATAAAGCAGTGGATAAAGAATGTGTTAAAGCAGACATTAAGAAATTATCCTTAATAGATTTTGACGATATTGACAATGTTGCTTAACCTCTGGCTCTTTATGATAATACATTGTCTTCAATTATTGAAAAACACGCGGAACGTAAGAAATGAATTGTTACTTTAAGACCGCCGTCACAATGGTATCACGACCGAGATAAAAACTAAAAAGAATAAATCAGTCGATAGCAGAGAAGCTGAATATGTTGAGCAATGCAATGTAGTAAATAACCTTGTCTATCAAACTAAAATGTAATTCTATAATAAACTCATAGATGAAAATGCCGACAACCAAGCGGTCTGGTTTAATACAGTCGATAAGATGATTGAAAAGTGAAAGACAAATTACCTTCTTATGACGATGCATATCCATAGTTTAGCTAATAAAGTTCACTAACTTTTTTGTGGAAAAGATACAGACTGTAAGAACCAATGTGGTTCTAGCGACCAATGTGTTCTAGCGAAGATAGTATAATATATAATGATAATGTTCTGTGATGGAACTTCATGAATTTACATACATTACCAAAGAAGAATTATCTCCTCTTATATCCCGTTTGGTTGGGAAGTCTTGTATCTTAGATCCTATATATACCTGGTTACATCTTAAGGGACTGCATTGAAGAATTGCCACGACCTGTTACAAGAATTATCAACCTCTCATTACAAACAGTTGTGATGCCTAAAGACCTCAAGGAAGCCGTCCAGAAACCGAAGATCAAAAAGGCTTAACTTGACAATGAAATATTTCCTAGCGATCGAGCTATTTCTAATATTCGGTTCTTGGCGAAAGCTACTGAGAAGTGAGAAGGTTGTTGCACATAAACTAGACCGTCACCTGACCAATTCGAATATTCATAAAGTTTATCAGTCAGAGCTCATACAAGCAGGGACATAGTACAGAAACAGCACTTGTGAGGGTACATAATAATATTCTACGTGGAATTGAGGAAGGTGGTTATGTGGTCTTGTTACTATTGGATCTTTCTGCAGCTTTTGATAAGGTATACCATGACATATTACTTGACCGTCTCAGTATCGTCTTTGGGATAAAGGAAAGGCGCTTGCATGGTTTAGATCGTACTTATCAGATCTAGCTCGATTTGTGCAGATAAATGATAAATGATTCTTCTCACCATCATAACTTGACCTGTGGTGTTCCACAGGGCTCTGTACTTTGGCCTATTCTTTACTTGTTATATACAGCGCCTCTTGCAGATGTCATCAGACGCCATAAAATGTGTTACCACTTCTATGTTGAGATGATCAAATTTATATGACGTTCAAACCATTGATTAATGAAACCATTGAAAATCAGAGATCCACCATTGAAGCATTTTCCAGAGATATAAATTACTGGATGAGTACCAACAAGCTCAAACTTAACAATGGTAAAACTTAATTACTTGCAATACAAACCTCTCATCGACCATTACCTCCATTACAGAGCATTTACTTTGGTACAGAATAGACCTTAAGCCTTATCACGTCATAAGGCTTAAGGTCTATTAATTTAATCAAAACGATCTGCGAAGAACATTGCTGGATAGTTTGATAACACTATGTCCATGAAGAAACAGGAGAATGCCATCTGTAAGAAAGCTTTCTACCATCTAGGAAATATAGCATCAATAAAAAAGTTTTATCGCAACGACATTGTGAAACCTTAATGCGCGCTTTTTTGACGTCATCATTAGATTATTTTAATTCACTTTTGAATGGTCTGCCACAATATCAAATGAAGAAATTACAACATGTACAAAATGCTGCGGCTCGTCTCCTTACTGCTACTAGAAAACGTGAGCATATAACACATAGACTAAAGGAACTCCATTGGCTTCTAATTAAAGAAAGAATGGATTTAAGATTTTAATACTCACGTTCAAGGTGCTAAGTGGAACGGCACCAAAATATTTATCAGATATTTTAACTCCATAACGAATAAAGGACTTTTAGTAGTACCAAATTGTAATCTTAAATTATATGGGAGAAAAGCTTTCTCTGTTGCTGCACCAATGTTGTGGAATGCTCTAACAGATGATATTAGGATTTAGGAATGCAACTTCTATAACTATTTTTAAAAATAAATTAAAGACTTTCTTATAAAACTTCTTATGAAACATATTAATTAACTACTTAAGTAGTAAATTGTTATAATAGAAATAGTATTTTTAATATAAACAGTGTAAAGTGCCAATGGTTGATTAGAAGAAATGGCGCTTTATAAATGATTAAATATTATTATTATTATTATTGTCCAATAATGACTTTTGCAGCCCTGTTCTGCATTTTCTGAAGTAAAGTCTATCACGCAGATATAAGCCAAACAAGATAATATTCCAAACAATGCTACTGAAATCAAAATGTGGTTCTGTGACATTTTGTTATATTTTAGTCAACTATCAACTGTTTCAACCCCTTATGAGTGATTTAATGGTTTTCCACATAGATTTTGGATCCTTATTGGAGAATTTATGGCATTATTGAAATCAAAATGAGGTTCTGTGACATTTTGTGAGATTTTAGTCAACTATCAACTGTTTCAACCCCCTATGAGTGAGTTAATGGTTTTCCACATAGATTTTGGATCCTTATTGGAGAATTTATGGCATTATTGTAAGAATATTTTAAGTGTCATTTTGCACACTTCTGTAAGTTATTTTGAGCCTTTTTATACGCATAATTTCCATTAAGCTAACATGAAAAATAATTTAACATGTTTTGACTGCATATTTTAAGAGATAATCACTACTTAAGGGTTAGAGACTGTTGTGAGTGTTTTGTTGACAATTAAACGCACGCGCTGACCATGCAATGAACGAGACATTTCGAGCTCATTGTATGGTCAGCAAGTGCGTTTATTTGTAAACAAAACACGAACATAAAGTCTCTAACACTTTTAATATGCAATCTGAGTTCATTGATTGCTGCATTGAAGATTTAACCTACGCTGCAGGCTGTCATTTTTGAATAAACTACGATTTTCATGGGTTATTCCGAATAAACCACGATTTTCATGATCTGTCGCCATCTGTTGCAGGCGACAAGAAACCACGTGATTGATTTTGACCAATCGCGTGAGTAGATTTAGGCCAATGCACGAAGATTGTACATTAAAGTATGATAATCATTACATCTCTGACCTTTCCGTTTACTTCGTACCTTAATACGTGAATATTGCAAAGCATGATGCTTTGACGGATGTTAACAATATTAATAGATCTAATATGAATAAGTCTGTCCAAAAGTCAGCACCTTGCAACAATCTTCAGTTCGTTCCATCTCTCCTACTGTCCAATACGATGTCAATTGTACCAAAGATTGACGAAATAGCCTATACGATTAGCCTAGAAAACCCTGATATAGCCTTTTTTACAGAGACTTGGCTTAAAGAATCGATACCAGACCAGTCAATTAAAATAAACGGATACCAATTATTTCGACGTGACCGCATTAACAGTTCACATGGGGGAGTTTGTGCGTACATTAAAGACTCTATTGAAAGTAAAATTCTGTTAGATCTCCAAGCGGACGAATACGAAATACTATGGCTACTACTTCGTCCAGAAAGGCTGCCCCGTGGATTCCATAATATAGTTGTAATACTCGATAAGAGTAGCTTTACTCGATTACAGGAAAGCCTTCGACTTGGTTGATCATAATTTGCTAATTGCAAAATTACTCAGTTATGGTTTAAAACCCACAATCGTAATTTGGATTACGGACTTTCTACGAAATAGATTACAGCGAGTAAAGATATCAACCGAAGGTGTATCCGACTTCCTACAAGTTCCAGCGGGCGTCCCACAAGGAACCAGGATTGGTCCATGGCTGTTCTTAGCCATGATTAACGATCTACGTATCAATGGTTCCCCCACAAATAGTATATGGAAATTTGCAGACGACACGACCATTTCTGAAGTCATCTTAAGGAACATGGAAAGTAGATTACAAGATACAATAGACCAAGTTGCTAAATGGTCCAATGAAAATAAATTTCAGTTAAATCCGATAAAGTGTAAAGAGCTCCGAATTGACTTTACTAGAAGACCCTCTACTGATGATGGTTTGATTCTAAATGGCAAACGTTTTGAACTTGTTAAATCAGCTAAACTACTGGGTATGACCATCACGGAAGACCTAAAATGGAACAGTCATATCGAAAATATTGTATTAAAAGCATCAAAACGACTATACTTATTAAGGCAGTTAAAACGTGCAGGTGTAGATCATTATTCCTTGATTCAATTCTACTGTGCATGCATTAGATCCATCTTAGAATACGGCTGCCAAGTTTTCCACTCAGGCCTTCCTGATTATTTGTCGGTGGATATGGAACGTGTACAAAATCGAGCCTTGCGGATAATCTACCCGGAATCAAGTCCAAAAGTCGCATTGAAGGAAGCAAAATTATTAACACTGAAGGACAGAAGAGAAAAGTTATCACAAAAGCTATTCTCGTCCATCGAAACAAAAGATGATCATAAATTACACCATTTACTACCTAAAGAAAACTTACCAACACATAATTTTAGAGAACTGAGAAGATTTAATCTTCCCATTATTAATACGAATAGGTTATTGAACTCTTTTATTCCGAATTATACGAAAAAATCAAAACTTTAAGCATATTAGTATATAGTCTTAGTATTAATATTTTATCGTAGCGGAATATTTTACAGTAATCTTAAATTTAATAGAATTTTATAGCAACATGTTGTAAATATAGTAAACATATTCCATTTTTTACCTAAATTTCTTTGCCTGTAAATTCAATTGTAATTCAGTCGTAAGACTGCAAAAATTGATCAATTAAACATTAACATTAACATTAACATTAAATATACCTATACCAACAAAAATCGGTTGATGGTAAGAATTAAACACAATGAACTATAGAAATTGATTTTCAAAATTGAATCATAAACACTATTCACTATTGTTACAAAAAGGCAATCACAAAACTCGATCATATAAGGAAGATACTATATATCTCAGACAACCCGTCGTATTTTAAAGAGAGAAGTTTAAAATTTTGATTATGTTTTTTTCTTGCTATTATTGCATGTCCTTAGTTTTTTCATTGTTTTGGATTTGTTCGATTTTAGGCTAATTTAAGCACGGATAATAAAATCAGTCTTTTAACTATCTATGATTTAAGACATCTGAAACTACTTAGAATTGTTTCTTCATCTTTGTTACCTATAATTCGTTTGTAGAATCACTGTGGCGGTCATTAACATTTACCAGGGAAGGCATTCGCGGAGGTGTCGATTAAACAAGATCGTTAACACCCAAAATCATTTTCACTATTCGGTTTTATTTATTTTTTATTTTTAGATCAGTGGTTTTATCGTCGCTATCTTTTTCGAAATTTCTTTATATTCGCTCGTCATATGACTTTCTAACAGCAATCTTCAATTCTCGTACCACCGGACATACCAAGACGATAATGTCGGTTGTCTTTCCCTCTTTACAACCTTCACGGAGAACTTTCGTGTTTCGATGGCCTTATCCAAACACAGGCTTCGACCAATCAGAACACACGTTATATACATGTTATTTTATAATACTTAATAATACCTCATTATTATAAATCGATGTAATAATTTAAAGCCTCCAAGCCATTTACACTTAATTACACCATCATCGCGTTATTCTAGTACTGTGCGAATTTTAAAAGAAGTAAGGTATTCAGAAAAAAATATGTTAGTCTGAGCATTTCATCATCTGGTCTATTCATCATTAAAAAACAATCAATAAAATCTCGAAAAGTAAGAAATCAGTATGTGTTGTGGAATTCTCGCTAATATATCTTTCACGCCCGTTTAACCTCGCGACTGTATTCAACCAACCGCGACAACAAGCGAAACCTGCACCACTTTATATGTTTAATACATCTGTGAATACATGTATTTGACAGTACAGATACTAAATTACAGAATCATTTTACCTTTGTTACAAAATATTGGGTTATATTTATAGTGTTTTTTAAGGAATCATGCATAACTTAGGACCTACGTTAAAGGAAGAACATTTAATTGCTTACTTATTTATGACCTTTTGCTCTTCAACTCTTCCAAGAAAAAGTAATGTGTATTTTCTTTGTATAGGTTTTCAATATAGGTGAATGACAATGGAAACTGTAAAGAATTTCGCAAAGAGAATGGTTTCTAGTTTTTTTCCGGCTGCTGCTGTATTGAAACCTTTGCCAGCTTCAGCTGAAGATTTTGAGGCGGAACTGAGATCATTTCAAGACCTTGATCGGGACGCCGACCCACCACCTAGAGCAAAACTTTATCACTGCTTGCTATCAAGTGTAGACATCAAACGTCCATTTAATTCTACGATGATTTTGGTGGTAGGAAGTACTGGGGTTGGAAAGTCATCTACGATAAACCATTTACTTGATACAGGAGAAGGAATCCCTGTTGCGGTCACCAGTGGTTCTGAGTCCGAAACTAAAGCAACCAGCGAATACATTCTTACCACTGACGACTCAAATTACGAAGTTTGCGATTTAAAAATGGGTATTATAGATACACCAGGTTTAAACGATACTGCTGGTGTGAAGCAAGATGCTTGTAATTTTGTTTCGATAAAAAGATTTTTCGAAACACATCCAGGCTTACCTGAGCAGTCTACTTATCCTAATCTTGTATTTTTGGTGGTGAACGTGAATGATACACGGGTCAAGGGTGAGAATAGCAATCTTTCAAAATGCCTTAGAGGGATTAAATTGCTTGAAGTGGTTGACACAAGACATCCAAATCTTGTTGTGGTTGTAACACATTGCTGTTCTGTTGGTTACAAGAATTTGAGTAAGTGGAGAGACAAGATAAAAGAAAAGAAAGATGCAATTTCGGCTACCGTGTTTGAAGTGCTTGGCGTCTTAGCACCTGTCGTATTGATAGAAAATGATTTTGAAAGCTATGATCTTAAGAAGGCAGGTGATTTTACAATTCTTCCTAATGGCGACAGACAGCCTAAGAATTTATACGACGCCTGTGCAGAGCTGCTTGATGGAAATAAAGATCATTTTGGCCTGTTGGTGTTTAATTCTTGTTTCACAGCAGCAAAAAAGGATAGGCCAACAGAAGGTCATAAAGTTGAGGCGAAAGATTCTAAAAGTGAAGAATTATCAGATGAAGAGGAAGAATTTGGAAATGCTTTTAGCGATGCTGCAAAAGGAGGTAGGAAAAAGAACGTTATAGGTATTTATTTTTTTACAAGTCAGCAGCGGGGGAATCCAAGCCTTTCCTGTAAACTGATCGCCAGTACCAGCGGGCGCGGAGTTTTACGATATGACGATATCTGATCGCGGTCCTGAATCATATATTTTATGCTCGAGCGAAAGCGTATTTTTGTCTTATTCGCCATTTCATTTGCCTTTTTTTTAAATATTTGGATCTAATGATTATCACGATAAATTGAACTGAAATTTAGTAAATTAAACATGCACATGAGGTTTTGATTGTTTATGTTTTTGTCGTCATTGCTGAGTCTGACTCACTGAGCTATACTATAATTCCTGGAGGACTTCCCGCGACCAAAAAGTGAAGCAAAAAACATGGCGGATTTCGGCGTTTGCTGACGCCAGATTGACGTCACTGGTTTCTATTCGCCATGGTAGTTACCACTTACCAAGCCTCAATTCTGAGCCCGCTATGCCTGATGCACTCCCCCCTGGTTTTTGCTAAAAATATATATAAAAATATATTATATTTTCCGAGAAAAAATCAAACGTCTGTCTGAGTGTCTGCCAATATTTTTGAACTGAAAACTTTTTAATCAGATATGTTCGATGTTTTTGTGAAGATGTCGAATTCGTACACGTTACTCCTTTAACAGGAAACAAATAACAGATAAACTTCAGGAAATTAGCCGAAACGAAAATGCAATTGACTGACAGATAAATATATTATTCATAAATTTCATTTTTTTAGATAAAATGTCACCATCTTTTAGTCGTGAACAGTCTTTAGATAGATGTCGTTGTTTATATATTATTTGCCCAAAAACGGCGGCACGAGAAGTGAAATGTACAGGGTGTATAAAAAAAATTCGAATCGAAATTTCGCGTGTAATAATGCAAAATATATTTAAGAAACTTGGTTGATTTTTACACCATTGTTAAGTTCATTTATTTCTCTTTCAAATGACACATTGTACGTGTAATTCAGTTAGTTGAAAAATGAAGAAGTACTGGTTCGACAAAAAAGTTCATAAAAATCACCATTTTCCGCCGATGGGTACTGGACGTTGGTTTTATTGCAAATAAGTCCCAAAGGGCTTTAAAATCTAATCATTACTGAAAACTAAAACGCAAATTTATCGCAAAAATTCTGCTTATTCAATGTCCAACGATAGAAGTTTTAAGAACACAATGCCTCCATTAATTAAATTTGCATTTTCTTTTGTCTGGAGGTCTCATTTCGAATTCCCATCGGCGGAAAAATTTGATTTCGAGCAACAATTTTTAAAAGCCACGGCCAGTTTTGGTCGTGTCGATATAAAAACGGTATAATCGTAAACTAAATAAGCTAATCTTTGTTGCCATATAAAAATTATATCGTTTACCTTAGTATTTTATACACAGCAGCTTGTCAAAGTTGGATTCGAATTTTTTTTATACACACTGTATAGTTTGAGTTTGAGCAACCTAAACACTTTTCTAAAAAGATTACCCTGTATACGTACTGGGAAGTAATTTATTTTTACATCTTAAATGCGTACTTCAGGCATTTTCTTCTAAAGAACGCTAAAAGGTAACAAGATGTAAAGAGCTTTGTACTTAATTGAACTAAAGGCTAAGAATCATTCAGGAGGATGAAGATGTGTAATTTCAACCAAGGGTTTCTACTGGATTTAACTGGATTTCATTAGCCAGAAGAAATAGTTTTTTCTGTACTGAACTATATCATCATACAGTATATCATGTATAATGATGAGCTTATTAGCTTGAACCTACAGTGATGAACTATTAAATTGAAAGCTTCCAGCTGTTCTATACACGTATTGACAACAACAAGAAGCCTTTTATTTGGCGCCAAAAGATGTGATGAACGCGAGGTAAACAGCCAATACAGTCTGAAAACCCGTCTTGAATTGAGGTTGCAGATGGGATATTCTCAGGAACTTTGTATACTTGCTTGATCAGGTTTAGTTTGACAGATGTGTTTAGTCCGAGAATGGGAACTGAATCTGAGTCAACAACGATTAAGAGAACATATGCTGTTCGACCTTTGTGTTTCAGTCTACCAATACACTTGTCTGAAACAGGAATGGGCGTGTCATTGTAGGCAGAAAGCTTTATTGTAGCGGGTTTGAGCTTGAGTTTGGGTGACAATTTGTGAAGTAGACACTTGGGGATAACGTTGCACTGAGCACCCGTATCCATCTTGAAAGGTGCATCAGCACCATTCATTTCGAGTGTGACGGAGCAGTCCATTTTCGTGTCACCAACTGTGAATACATTTGAGAAATACATACGAGATTCATTGATACTGGTGACCATATCGATGGGGGAGTCCTTTTTAGCAACGCTTTTGACTTCTTTCTCCGGACAGCAGGATTCGAAGTGGTTTCTCTTCTGGCATTTGTAGCATCTTTTACCATATGCAGGGCAGTTTCCACGTTGGTCAGATCCACTGCAAAATTTGCACTTGTTGATCATGTCTGGGTGTGTGGATTTCTTGTCAGAATTTCGCGGTTGGTTATCCCTTCGACGGTTGATTTTGTGAACCTCAGAGGATTCTTGGTGTTCCTTGAGCTCTTTGGCATGACGTTTTGTTTCTTCTGCTGCGTGACCGGCAGCAATTGCTTTTTCGAGAGTGAGATCGGCATCACGGAGAAGGCGTTTACGAAGTGTGTGGTCAGTCGTGCCGCAAACAATCATGTCTTTAGTTTGCGAGTCTGTCAAATCACCAAACTCACATTCAGAACTGCGTTTCTTTAGCTCGGCGATGAAGTCGTTGAAGCATATTGGCCTTCAACAGTGGCGTCGCTAGCTTGATAAGTGAGGGGGACTTATTCATATATTCGTTTTTACATTATTCATTTCTTTTCAAATTGATTGTTTTAACGGTCTGTGAACATGAATATATGAATATGTCCACCCCACTTATCGATGCTGGCGACGCCACTGGCCTTCAACTTGCTTGTACGTGAACAATTTGTGACGCAGGATGGTAATATTTTTGCGAGGGTTGCAATACGAAGTGAACTTCTCTAAGACAGGCTTTAATTTGAGTTTTTCAGTGTCTTGCTCAAATGTGAAAGTTTCGTAAATGTCTCTACCTTTAGGTCCGATGCACGTAAGTAGAATGGATGTCTTGATCTTATCACTTTTTGAGTCTGATTTAGTGGCAGTAAGAAAGAACTGAAAGTGTTTTTGCCACGTTTTCCATCCGTGAGACACATTTCCTTCGAAGGAAAATGGAGGAGGCGGTCTGAGTTTGTCCATGTACCGGGTGGCGCAAAAAAATGTTCCTCCTCTTTGACTTAATTTAATTTAAAAACTAAAAAAGATATCATTTTCAAGTAAAGGCTATTGAGTGGAGTGGTGTTTAACTTAAATTTTAATGTAAGCCTTGTACATTTCTATACAATATTAGCAAGATATAGGCGTTTAAACTTAGGGTAGCGTTTCTGGGAGAAGCAAAAAATGTTCTAAAATAGAATGAAAACATCACGCAACAGTAAGAACAAATATTGATAGCTTCGTCTGGCAAATCCTCACTGTTTTTATGCTTGGAGATGGAATATTATTCCAATGATTTTGCCATCGACGTAAAACTTCTTTTGCATTGTTAGTCCTCGCATATTCCAAACAAATCCAAACTCGTTGCTGTATCGTTAAACGAGGTATGTTTATAACAAAGCGGGCAAGCTCCTTTGCTTTCGTTCCCTTGTGCATTGCAATTCCTTGTTCGAACGATGAACAGTATTATTTTAACATCAAATACACTTACAAGATAATAATAATAATAATAATAATAATAATGGTTTAATGAAGCATATCTACTAAGTAGCTCTACATCTTCAATGATAAAAAATAAAGTTAAAAGAAATTATATTACATTATTATTATTATATTTAACCAGGATACCCACATCACCTTATAGTGTTTTTCAGTGGGGTCCTGCATGATACAATCATATTACTTATATAATAATTTAAACGTAACTTCTATCATATATACAATTTTAAAATACCACATAACAACATATGAATAAATGTTCTACGTTTTCTAATAATCATAGACATAGACATACACATACATTAAAAAGGACAAGGACAACGACGTGGACATGGACATAGACAAACAAAAAACATATTGAGACATGCAATTAACAATATTTATATATAGTGTGTCAGTCAATGTCACTTCAGGGACGACTTAAAATGACTCAGAGAGATAGAATTTCTGATGGAATCGTTCAAGTTGTTGAATTCTTTAGAAGCTTGGTATGTAGGTTTATGTTTACCCCAGTTAGTGTTGACTTTCGGAAGATGAAGGTTGTTACACGACCTTGTGTTGTGGGAATGGACGCTTCTGTTGGTTCTTAGGTTGAAGCCGAAATCGATCAGTCCATTGGTGCATTTGTATATGAAGATACATCGATGTTTATATCTGCGAGAAGAGAGTGTTGACCAGTGTAATGTAGCGAGTGCTTCTGTTGCTGACGAAAGAGGAGGGAGGTCTAGAATCAATTTAGCTGCTTTACTTTCCAGGGTTTGTAGGGAATTCATAAGCTCAGAATTGTTTTTATCGCCCCATATTATATCAGCATAGTCGAATAGTGGTAAAATTGCCGAGGTATAGAAAATTTGTCTTGCATCCAGCGGTAAGAAATATTTCACACGGCGCAGCAATCCCAATCTTTGGTTAATTTTCCCCATTAGGTTCTCAATATGTTTATGCCAGGTAAGGTTTTCGGTGATCGTGATTCCCAGGTATTTCAACGATTCATCTTGTTTTATAGTACGATTGCCAATAGAGATGTTTATTTCAGATATGGATCGTAGGCGTCGAGTACCAGCAAAAATGATGAACTTTGTCTTTTCATAATTGAGTGTAAGGAGGTTGTTGTTAAGATAACAGGAAAGGGATTGCAGGTCGGAGTTGAGTTTTGACTGAAGTTCTGAAATACTCTCTGCAGAGTAATACAGGAGAGTGTCATCAGCATAAAGTATCGACTTGCAGTGCGTCAGGCATTCAGGTAGATCATTGATATAAATCAGGAAGAGAAGTGGTCCAAGAATACTTCCCTGAGGAACTCCAACAGTAACTGGCTTGGGGTGGGATATTGTATTATATTACCTTATTACATTATATTACCTTAATTCGAATACCTTAATCTAAGAATCTTTAAACATGCAAAGACAACATACATGAAAAAAACGCTTTAAAAAACGCCTATCGTGGAAGTTGAAAATTACTTAGTTGAGTCGCGATATTTAGTCATGTTATTCGCTTCGTCAAAAAATGCACCTTTATTTTAAACGGCTCGATCTCGACCAATATTGTACAGAATTGTTCAAGTATATATCAAAATTTAAGTTAGACATTACAGCGTTCAACAAACTTTATTTGAATAAGATATCTGTATTAGTTTTTTAATTACGATAAGTCTAAGAGGGGGAACGTTTTTTTGCGCCACCCGGTAGAATCGAACGAAATAGATAACCAAAACAGTTCAAATCGGAGCGTGATATACTGAGAAATAATTCTGCTGTTCGTAAAAAAAAATGATATAGAGCGGTTATGACAATAAAATCCCACTTTTTGACACCATGTTATATACGCGTATTGACAACAACAAGAAGCCTCTTATTTGGCGTCAAAAGACCCACTAACATTAAATAACATACATCGCAAGGATGTTAAAAAACATACACTAAAGGGAGATTAGACAATAACATAATACCAGCAGTCAACACCACGCAGTGGTCAGCACTATAATTGTCTCACTGCACAGGCCATGCTCTTTTCATAGTATAAGGGCAGGTCATATGCTTTTCTATATTTGCAAATGATAATGCAGAGGTTGCATTAAGGAAGATTAGAACCAGGGATGTTTGTAGGTCAAGATTTCCATTGTAATTATTATTGATTATATAATCCCAGATTAGCCTGGAATGACTGAAAAGGTTTATTGGAAATGAAATAAACAAAGCCTTATCAATTGTAATATTTATTTTCTTTTAATAAAACATTGTATTTTGTAAAAATAATAAAACAGTTTCTGTATTTAAGAATGTGTGTAGTTCATGTGTATAATAGTATGGTTGTCTCAATTCAATTCTCCAGAATTTTGCATAACATGCAATGTCGTAAAAACCAAAAAATGTCGTAAAAACAAAATCTTGTTTTTATCGAAAACTATATAGGAGGGTGCTCGCATTTTTTCATGCGTTGGATCGCGGTTGGTCAGTGGTAACTACCATTGCAAATAAGAACCAGTGGCGTCAATCTGGCGTCAGCAAAGGCCAAGATCCGCCATGTTTTTTGCTTCACTTTTTGTATTTCAAAACATTAGGGGCCAGCGGCGTAGCCAGCCTGACGATTTTGTCCCGCTATGTAAATTTCGAGTTATTATAATTATTCATGCCCTTAGAAATCTATTGTTTTCACAGTCAGTGAACACTAAAATATTAGCATAGCGGGACAAATCGACAGGCTGGCTACGCTACTGTTAGGGGTAAGTCCTCCAGGAATTATAGTATAGCTCAGTGGTCTGACTACACAATGACAATACGACTGAACGCCGCCTTTTGTAAAAAATTGAATATATATTTATAAAATTAAATCTGTTCTTATGTCGACATTTTACAAAAAGTTCAGTTCTGTTATTTAATGTTAAAGTTTTAGATTCGCATGTGCGGAACCGACATTACTGTTGTTGATATCTAAAACCCTGTAATGTGGTTCGTTTGTGGAAAAATTCACGGCGAAAAAGTAGAATCTCTTCCCTACTTTTCATCTCTTCGCCCGCTTTTCATCTGCGCCCCTCGCTTTTCTCTAGATTGAACGTGCGTACGACGCCATCTCTTGTCCAGTAATCCCAATCGTAACGTTTCAGGTGATGTTATCATTAAGAAAGACCGTTTTAATTGGTCAAAAATTGATTTCAGGTTTGAATCCAGTGGCGATTTATGCGATGGAATATGTTAAAGAAAACAAACTTGACAAAACACAACAGGAGAAAGTTTTAAAACTGGTGACCTGGATGAACTCTATGGGTTTGTCAAAGGAAGAGAAATTACAGTCTGTAACATTGGCAGCAATATATTGTCTTTATGACGGGGAGATTACTGACCATTGCATCGAAATGCTGAAACAGAAATTTGGAATTAGAAAAGGAAGTAATTCGTATACTTCAGGTATTGATTAGACATTAAATATTTTTATGTTTTCATCAATTATTATGCTTTTATTAATTGAAGTGTTCATAGCTGGAAATCATGTAACCCTAATTATGTGCAAGCTATCTGCTGTACCAGAACAATATTAATGACTGAATTACTAAGATTTATAACTACAAAACTACGGGCAACAAAACACAGAATCGTGTGCAATTTAGGTTATTAGGCCCAAGCATCACATATCTCGGCATACGTGTAATCCATCGATAAAATGCCAGAAACGTAACGAGAACGATGATTGCGGGTTAGTATTCAGTTCTGTCCACAGATTTCTATTGTAAGTGAAATTGGAGAATTTTGAAGCAAGGCAATTCAGCCATTGAAATCCAGAGTTTGCCAAATAGGAACATACAAACCGTGTCTTAAGGCTGTTACCCGACATGAACCCGCTTACCCGAGATTCGACGAAACATGAGATGATTTTGAGGTATTGAGATAAGTTTTTGTGAGAAAAAAACAAGCAGATGATATTGTCGGGATGACTTCACCAGTGCCAGGATCATATAATTTATATTCCCAAGGCAAAACATTTTACGCTTCTTTTAAACTCGGATACGCTAGGTGGATCATGTATAAACATCCCCTTAAGATCGATTTTGTTTCTTATATAGCTGAACTTGTTGGCCGAGGATATAATATCTTATTAGACAAAACCGTCTCCGCTGATATTTTCAAGTTTTCGGCTGACAGTGTAAAACGAACGAAATATGGTTTTAATGTCCCGGCTTGTGCTCAAATCATCAAAGCCAATGATACCCAAGAATTTCAAATGAACTTTCAGTCCGATAAATTGTGCGTGGAGAATAGATTAAAAAATCTCGGTTTAAGCCTGGATTTTGCACAGAGCATGATAAGAATGGCGCCCAAGTTCAAAGCGAGTGCAAATCAGAAGGAAAATGGCAGCAGCAAGTCTACCAGGACCACGAAGATATCATTAAAAGAACATCGAATTGCTAAGATTCTTATTGGAAATTTTGAGTCCCAGGAGATCTCCTTCACAGATGATTTTGTGTCTGCTGTTAAAAAATTACCTGACCAATACACAGGCGACGAAAAATGCAAGGACGATTTTATCAACTTTTTCAATCGTTTCGGTCATTTCGTGGTCACTTCAGCTTATGTTGGCGGAGCGGTTGAGGTAAAAACTTGTACTGAAGGTTTAGAATCATCAAAACAAGGTGATGACTCAATAGATGGATCAGTTGGTGCGGATCTAAGTGGAGTTATCGGAGCTAAAGTGGGTCCCAAGTACCAGGTATCGACAGAGAGTGCAAAGAATACTGTCTTGGATAAAACCGAGACACGGTGGTATGGAGGTCGGAGTGACCTGCATAAAAAAGCACACTACACTCTGAAGAGAACTTCCAAGAGTGGAAACTGTCCCTCTCCAAAGAGCCAGCGATGTTGACAACTGAAATGACTCTGGAGAATATTTCTACTGTGGTCGCCATCATTGATAAGAAGAAAGGAGAAGTTTGCAAACAAGCACTGCGTAGTCTTTTTGATGATAAAGTTCTACAACCTGTTCGTGATCAAAAAGAGAGATATCAACTGGAGGAAAGAAAGAAGAAAGATAAAGACGACGAAGAGCAACGTAGAAAAGAATCAAACACGAGAGAAGAATCAATAAAGCTGCCTGATACTAAGGGATGGCGGGAAACCATCACAGGAAATGTTTACGCAAGCGGGAGAGGTGTTGGTGTTGTGGCTATATTCTCAAAGCGCTGAAATTACCATATATGCATGTTAATTGTAAGTCTCATAAATCATATATAAGCAAAGGACATGTAGTATTGTTAGTCACTACCGTATGAGGCATGTATAGTAGCTAGTATGCTAATATTGTTGTATGTAGGTAATTTACATATCAACTTAGTTTTAGCTATTTTAGTTTTTAGGTCTAGTTAATAAATTGACTAGCTTTGATACTCTTTCAACGTAGTAATCACCCCTGCGAGAAACCATCCTAGAGCGATTTCGATTTGTTCGTAGACTTCGTGCCGCCCACGCGCGATTTTCGTAAACTCACTACGCAAAAGGAAAAACCCGAGTTATTACAACTTATTATTTTTTTACTGCGACCGAAGGAAACATTATGTTGTGGACCCGAGACCTTTCGATATTTCACGAGGCGAAACCGTTTTTTATTATACCACTTGTCAAAGAAAAACCAAACTACAAGATAAACAACGAAATATCTATTCATAAAAGACATAATCTCAAATGGATAAACAGTCTAAAGGTCGCACGCAGGGTGCTTCTATTAATTTTAACATCGCTTGTTTCTCGATTAATCATCGCTTGTTTCTCGATACGAGCTCAAAGTTTTAAAATTTTTGGCATTTTGGGAGCAAAACTTCAAGCAAGGCCATTTATTACTTTTGTGATTATCAGTATATTACGTCAGATAGCATTTGTATATTCTTTCGTCAAAAATAACAAATTTTGACCATTTAGTATAATAGGAGCTTCTTTGGCGGTGTTGATAGCTTTCTATAGTATAGCACAGATGGCGACGGCTTTTAAATCCCTCTCAGTGTATCAAATTAGGCTGCTCGTATGTCGAGTCCGTGTTTTGGCCACTTGTATGGTTTTTGGTTTAACTTGTTTTGAATCATTAGCTGTTGTAAATAATCAGTCTGTAGCAGATCTCTTACAATTTACATTAGACATTTTCAAATGATATATTTCTAAACTGGTTTTTGCTTTAAATCGATCGAGTTGCTTACGACATGCAGAACAAAATCGCTTTCAAATAAATTCAACGAACGAATGCATCGGACAGTTAAGTGATTTTATCCGATAGTTTATCATCCATGATCGGATTTAGCCTATTGTTTCTTAATGTTCGATAGAAAGAACGTTCGTATTCCACAAGGTACTCAAGATTAAAAGGCCGACTCTGACGAGAATGAATTCAGAACTTTTATTTCAACTGACTAATTCAAAATGTTACACACCTCTCCTGACATCCGAAAAGAAAAATTAAAGCGACGACAAACTTTTTAGTCATAATGCGCCTAGCATATTTATAAAAAATTGCTTCCAGGCCTTTTGAGTTACAGGGTAAAACTGCGAAAAAAACACATCAATCCTTGCTCGAAATTCATAAAATTTAAGCCAGATATTTCGACAACCAAATGCAAACAGAGCATATCTTCGCCAAAATTTTTCGAATTGTTTACAAACTAAGAAATATTCTTCCCTCTTTGAGAGTCTCTTCAACAATCACCACAATTGACCATAACGAAAAAGATAGGAGCATGTACATTTTACCACAATGCATTGCGAGCATCAAGCATGAGAAGAAAATCACCTAATGATATGAAACACGATTAACACAACGAAGAAAATAACCTCCTTTCTTATATCTGTCCTTCAAAAAACAATTCGCCTTTTTAAATTATTTCTGACTGCATTCTGGTAAAATGTACATCCACCATCTTTTTCTCGTAACGCTCGAAAATTTATTTATAGTCAATACACATTTTCATACAAAACATTTTCTAGCTAAACTTCATTAACACAATAACCTCCACTATATCAGGATGAGGGCATATCTTTATTCCCCTCTCGATGATAAAGAAAGCGACAATACTAAAGAAAAAGTAGAATGTTCCTCCACAAACTACACAGAACAGCTTATTTAATTGAATAAATTGCAGAAAGCATAACGTCCAGTTTGTCCTTCACATAACCATCTTTGGCAACTTCAGTTTCCTAGCGACGATGACCTTTCAATAGTCTAAACCAGAATTTGCTGTTGCCATCGCGCCACCACGCAAACCGTGAATACCAAGCAATTCTTTTTATATCCCAAGTCTGCACACTTGAATATACTGTATACACTTAAATATACTGTCTTTTAATACTTTTAATATTTTAGCGTTAAACTTTGTAATAATTTTAGGTAATATAGACACAGGCCCTTCATTGATACCAGAAAATAACTTCTGAGAAGTCAACCTGTATAATTGTAAATAGTTATTATTATTATTATTATTATTATTCACATGCTTGTAAAACCATTTCTCTAATATAACCATATAGTCATAGGTATGACAATCCAATATGTCTTCGATGAGTTAACATAATGGATCTTTTTAAATAACTTTTCTTCGGACGACTTTTTGCTTCCTGCATGGGTATATCTAGTAAATTAAACGGACAGGTGCCACCGAGATATGCCAATAGAACTTTGGAGCCATTTGATAAATACTCTATATTTAACTCCACAAATTTGAAGCGCTCTCTTGTGCAAAAACTAACATCGCAACACCTTAAAAGTTAAATCTGCCAATTGGTTAAATCGAAGAAAAGCATGCATAAAAGGCAGTCACACATATGGCAGCCAGACGGAGATCCGCAAGACTTGCATTTATACTGGCGTATCTCGGAAATTTGAACAAGCATGTCATGAGAAACCAGTTCTTTCTTTGTTATTGTGGTTTGGCTAGCATGCACTCGTTTCTTCGTTTCGATTCCCAGCTTCCAAAACATTCTTATCAATGGGCATTGCGCATGGGCGACTTTATTCTATGGAACG
Source organism: Dendronephthya gigantea (assembly GCF_004324835.1). Lineage (NCBI taxonomy): Eukaryota > Metazoa > Cnidaria > Anthozoa > Malacalcyonacea > Nephtheidae > Dendronephthya > Dendronephthya gigantea. The sequence goes on from NW_021163091.1 coordinate 360,763, forward strand.
CACTTTCAAGTTTTCAATATTAAAGCCGCATTCCAATAAATATTCTAAGTACAACGCAACTGCTGTTGAAGACGCCGGGAGATTAGGAAGACCGGGAAAATTCATTATAAGCCCCGTTTACACTACGCGCGATATTTGGTACGGCACGGATAAAAGTTTCGGCCGTGCCACTTTTACAAGTACTTGGACTACCTAAATAGGTAGTCCAACCACGGATAAAAATGGTACGGGTGCCAGTTTTATCCGTGCCGTGCCAAATATAGCGCGTAGTGTAAATGGGGCTATAAGCTCTAGAATACTTTTCAGCAGTACTCCGTGCTTTCGCTTGAATCGCCCTGAACGGAATATTACTAGTTCTATAGAGACAGTTTATTATAGATTATTATTATTATTATTACTAGTTAGCTTTTGTAGTTCCGGATCACTAACACTGTTAGCCAACATAACAACCACTCTTGTTCCCTGTATATAAAGACCGTTAAATGTTAACATCACTCGTAAAGTTATATCACTCGATCGGTTGTTCAAAAGCCGGTTAACGCTAATCCAGGGTTAAAAATGCCTAACCCAGGGTTAAATTTTAAACTTCGGTTAATTTGTGTTGCACAAAGCTCGATTAGCGTTAACCCTGGGTTGAAATTAATAAAAAAATTAACCCTTTAATTAAAAAATTAACCCTGCTAGCTAGGTGGGTTAACATTTTAATCCTAGGTTAACTTCAATTCAAAATGGATGAACTAAGGGGCGGAAACACGTAAACGCGTATAATTCTTCATGAATTAAACACTTTTTAACTGTTTCGGACAGCAAAGAATTATTTAAATTTGATTTCGTTTGGTTTCAGCTGATGTTTTGATTTATTTATCTTCGCTTCAATGCAATACACGATATTTATTATATATATATATATATATATATACACCCATTTGCAAAAACGTTGGCCGCAGATAGATATATAGATAGATACGAAATAGAATCATTAATATTATAGTAATCCCATGCAAATGTAATCATATGCAATTCTAATTAGACTTTGAGTATCTATCTATCTATCTATCTGCGGCCAACGTTTTTGCAAATGGGTGTATATATATATATATATATATATATATATATTATATAATATATATATATATATATATATAAAAGTTGCGTTGTGCCAAATACAAGTGTAGATATAGAAAAAGGTTGCTTGTCAACTACAGAGATATTATTCGAACATAACCACTGCTTTGTATTTTTTAATATCACTTTATTCACAAACGTTTTCGCTCTCTTAGCTCTTCAGGTGATAAATGATGACAGTGGTTATTTTGTTTACTTGTAACTTCGTAACAAACACGAGCCCTCGTGGACAGCATTCCGGGGGGACGAAAATTCAAGCAAACATTTGTTCACAACCACAATCAGTCAACAACCCGAGTAAAATTTGTCCGTTTTTGCTGTTGATATTTCTCATAACAAAATTAACAAGTCTCCGCGTTTAAATTGCATTTTCTTGCTTTCACAAAGCTAAAAAAATAAACCAGAAATGTATTCGTGAAAATAATCCCCCCCCCTGCAATGTTGCCCACGAGCACTTGTCCTGGAGTTTGGACGAGACTTTCAAATTATTTTGAATCTTTCGCATTTGAATTTCATTCTCGATAAACGAGGGGTGGTTTTTTACTTTCAGGTAGGACAAATGCTTTTAAATTTTGGATAGCTGCTATTGTACTATCAATTATTTATCGATGCTGTGAAAAAAATACAGCTGGGGATCAAGAACTGGCATTATCGTGCAGAAAGGCGACGAGACATGGCAATGGCGACATAATTGATGAAATGTCAAGGGACACAAAAATGAAGAAATATTACATGGCACTACTTCAAAATCCATCAAAAATTGGTTGAATAATTCTTTAGTCCAATAGAATTGTGCTAAAGTACAGTATTTGGACGGTGCTTGCGACGGACGGCGAAAAACGGCGATCAAATTTGCAAAATATGGTTGAAATCGTGTTATGGCGGGGGGTAAGTGAAATGAAATATGTCGTATCGCAACAAAACATTGTTATTAAAATATATTAAAATAAGCACGTTTTTTCATCATATGGCAAAAATGTTTAGAAAAAAGCGAAAATTAGAATCTGTATTTTTTTGCATAATTAGCAGTTGACCTGGAATAGTAAACATTCATTTTCTTGTAAAATATGAAACTTAGGCTAATTTCACTCCCCAGTGACCACCCCTAAAACCAACCATTCTGAACCATATAAACAATTCAGAAAAACTGTAGCTTTTATAATTCAGGATTTAGATCTATGTCGACTATGCTGTTTCTGGGTGTGGTCATTTTCAGGACTTTCGTCCCGGATTCACATTTTGGCACATATGCCATGTTGACCGCCATGGTCATTTTACCCTAAAACAGTTGAGATAATCTGTCCTAAATGAAATGCATACAAACTCCTTTACAGGTCCTAGACTAGCAAGCTTTCCGCGAATTTTATAGTTCAGTTAATGAACAATCATACTATGAAACAAGGGATAATAATTCGGAATTTGTTCCCACTTTTAGCAAGAATTGGTAATAATATGACAACGATTACGAAAGATATTACTCAAATTATTTGCTTTAGACATATAAATTATTTGCTTATTTTTGGTGCGATTCAAAGAATTAATATGTACTTCTAAATAATGTGTGAATATTAGATTGCAGATGGGAAAATTCTAGAACTATGCGGTCAAGACCTGCAAAATGCTGTTGGCAAGAGCCAAAGCTTCTGGTCGAGACCCATTGTTGGCGATTTCAGATTGGAGAAATACCCCCACAAGGTCTGGGATGATCTCCTGCCCAACGGTTGATGGGGTGGCGAACGCGAATACTGCTACCGACTCACAAAAATCTTCTTAAACAGCCGGCAATTAGTTAAAGCACCAATGATAAACTAGTTGCTCGGAAATCGCGACAAATGCACCATTATAACAAATAAGACACACCAAGGTCTTCAACCATTGAAGAAAGGTCTAGCTATTCGAAGGAGATTGCCAAACGCAACAAAATGGACGATTGGAATCTTTACCAGGGTTTTAGACAACCGATCATACGAAGTAGATGTGAGTGGTAGGAAGTACCGTCGAAATCGACGACAGCTACGGGCATCAAGAAAGACCCCTAACACCACCTGTTGCTGGGGACGTTTGCACGAAGAAACGACGAAATATATCGGCAGTTTTAGACTAACTTTCCCAGTGAAAACGTTTTCCTAACGCCTCTTTCTCAATTCAAACTTAAATTCTCAATGCCTCAGGGACTGAGACTGACGTACAAAGCGTGATTTTGATGTTTGGTGGACTGAAACTGACGTACAAACCGCGTAGGAAGACTGGGTGTTAGGCTTCATTTTTCGCGTGCTTAATGTATGAAAATTATCATTCCATATATAAATATATATATATATATATATATATATATATATATATATATATATATATAAATATAAATATATATATATATATATATATATATATATATATATATTATATATATATATATATATATATATATATATATATATATATATATATATATATATATAGTAGGTGGTTACCAGCAGGGAGAGATCACTCGGTAGAAGAGAGCTCTATACGCGTGGAATACATTAATTTCTAAGTGTAGACATGAAAACAAATTTTATGCAAGTAATTATAAGCCGGCGTAGACGCCTGCCTTTATTTAGTCTGATGATCGCCTTTGAGCGTGAAACTCCGAGTTACTGACGGTGTTTAGTTTATAATTTTTGTATTTTAATATAAATGGATTTCTCGTTTTAACAGTTTTAACTATTTTATTTTTATATATATATATATATATATATATATATATATATATATATATATATATATATATATATATATATATAAATATATATATAAATGGAGTTCACTGGGTTGAACATGATATGAAGAATTTTACTCAGCCTTCGGCTTCGGTTGATAATGACAAACTGAGACTTGATAATTCTTCATATCATGTAAAAACCGAATTCAATAAATGTTTTATTATTTATTTAAAAGAACGAACATGTATTCCTCAAAGTTGCCGAACCTTTCACTTGAGGAAGCCATTGTGTTGATGTCTTCGCCATTCGTGTGACGTCAAACGTGGGATACGACTATTTATCACACTAAAAAAAGTCGTATCACACGTTATGACGTCACACGTTGGATATGACGATTTCACACATGGCTATTAGCCAATCACAGACTGTGAATTCTTTTAAATAAATAATAAAATAAATTATTTACCGATACCTGAAAAAAAACATTATATTTTGTGGACAGGTCTCGGATCCACAAAAGATAATGTTTCCTTCGTTCGCGGTAAATAAGTGTTAATTATAGGAGTTTGGGCCTGAAAGATCTCATTGACATTGAACAGTAAGCATCTGCTCATGAGCAGTTATGAGCAGGTGCGACTTCCGGTGATAAATACTAGTTACTTGTATTACAAACTACGATTATATTCAATAAACTTGAACTGTTAAAATTACACTTTTATACTAATATGCAACAACATTTTACAAGAATCTTGACAAATGGTCAACAAAAAATCAAGAGTACTACTATACTATACAGTACGATTAATTTACAGTACATGAACTGTATACAGTAATTTCTAATTATATGACTGATTTATATGAAAATGTATGAGCTAGATAAATAATGGTAATTGCACTGTCTACAAAATCGCACGACCGCGAAGCGGGAGCAAACCGAATGTCCTTGATTCTGGCCATGCTGAAGGCTGTTAAAGGAGGTCACCTCCCCCTCCCCCATGGACCTGTAAATGTCCGGCGTGAAGTCATTAGTCCTATCCTACCTGCGTGCTTCGCTCAAGAATGGGCAGAGCGAATACCTCGGGAACGAGGTGGACAACTTGACAAAACAAAGAGATGATATTGTCGGGATGACTATACTAGTTCCAGGATCATATAATTTACTCATTTTTCCTCTGTTTTACCTTTCATATTTCAAAACTTGAATAAGCTAGATGATGTAAACATCCCGTTAAGATCGATTTTCTTTCTTATATAGCTGAAGTGGTTGGCCGAGGATATAATATCATATTGGACAAAACTGTCTCCACTGATATTTTCAAGTTATCGGCTGTAAATGGAACAAAGTATGGTTTTAATATCCCTACTTGTGCTCAAATAAACAAAGTCAACGAGACTCGGGAATTTCAAATGAACTTCCACTCCGATGAATTTTGCGTAAAGAATAGATTGAAAAATCTCGGCTTAAGTTTTGATTTTGCACAGAACGTATTAAAAATGGCGCTCAAGTTCAAAGCGAGTGCAAATCAGAAGGAAAATGGCAGCAGCAAGTCTACGAAGATTTCATTAAAAGAACATCGAATTGCTAAGATTCTTATTGGAAATTTTGAGTCCCAGGAGATCTCCTTCACAGATGATTTTGTGTCTGCTGTTGAAAAATTAGCTGACCAATACACAGATGACAAAAAATGCAAGGAAATGAACTTTTTCAATCGTTTTGGCCATTTCGTAGTCACTTCAGCTTATGTTGGCAAAGCAGTTGAGGTAAAAACCTGCATTGAAGGTTTGGAAGCATCCACACAAGGTGATAACTCAGTGGATGAATCAGTTGATCTAAGTGGAGTTATTGGAGCTAAAGTGACTCCTGACCAACTATTGACAAAGAGAGCAAAGAAGACTGTCTTGGATGAAACAGAAACACGGTGGAATGGAGGGCGAAGTGCCTTGCATACAAAGAGCACATTACTCTCTGAAGAGAAATTCCTGGAGTGGAAGTTGTCCCTGTCCAAAGAGCCAGCGATATTGACTACTGAAATGAGTCTGGAGTATTAAGAAGAAAGGGGAGGTTTGCCATCAAGCATTGCGTGGTCTTTTTGATGATAAAGATCTGCAACCCATTCATGATGAAAAAGAGAGATGTCAATTGGAAGAAAGAAAGAAGAAAGAAGAAGACCTCGAAGTGCAACGTAGACAAAAATCAAACACGAGGGAAGATTCAATAAAGGAGCCTGATACTGAAGGATGGCAAGAAATCGTTACAGGAAAGTATTACCTAATCGGTGGAGGAGTTGCGGTACTGGCTTTGGGTATAGGTTTATTATGTAAACGCTGAAATTTTCATATAATTATGAATGTACTGACGACTAACATTATCGTGGATTTTACATCGTGTTCAAATACGTTGTACGTTGTATGGCATGAAATTTAAAGTGTGTTGTTTTGAGTAATTAATACTCGACTTGCTAATTATAAGTCTTATAAATGATATAAATAAAAGGATATGTAGTATTGTTAATCACTATACCTTGATTGTCGTGGTGTGCTGATCACTCACGCTTAAAATTCGTGTTGATTGATTGATCGGCAGTTTAATTAAACTAAGTGGTCTATAATAACTTCCACTCATGATTTTGTTCAACAGTTGAATATGCAAATATTGTTGTAAAAATAATTTACACATCATCTTAATCTTAGCTATTTTAATTTTAGTTTTTTTTCTATTTTAGTAGTCTAGCTAATAAATTGAACGCCATTGATACAGTCTCAACAAGTAGAAATATTTAGGCGCAAAAAAAATTTGAACAATAGCATATTTTACAAGACTGAAGTTTGATCGAAAGTTTGCACGCAGAGTTGAGCGAGCAATTTGAGATTGGGGGTGGGGGCGGTGTCTTGTGATAGTGACCGACTTTTACATCCGCGTTGAGAACTACGTTTTTACGTTTTTACTTCCGTTTTATGCGTTACTTTTTCTCTTGGACAACAGAGAAAAATAGATATCAGCCGTAAACGGAGTTACAAACAAGCAAAGATAGAAATATAATGTGTTTGGTAAAACAAAAAAAAGTTTTACTTCTACCCGTTCTTTCACACTGAAAGTATATCCTCCACGTCCAATGCCATTACTACTTCCTTCACGTGAACTGTAGTCATCAAGCATGCTCTTAGGTTTACAGACAAGTGGCAGCCTTACTTAGCTTATCTTAGTCAGCTTTGAAGCGACATTTAGAAAAAATAAACTGAGACACAAAGTTCTGTTTTATAAATGATTTTTCTAGCATTACGGAACCGGAATGTACACATTGATTTTTGAGGAGACTTCCATTAAGGGAACAATTGACTGCATAAGCGTGTAGTCGATAATTTATGCATTCGATGCATTCGCTGCCACTCACAAGAACATTAAATTTGGAGTGTATTGCGTATATATAGTTAGAAGTACATGCTGTAAAAATATTCGGCAATAAAGAGATGCCCTCGTCCTGATATGGTGGGCTTTTATTGTGTGAATGAAGTTTAGCCAGATGTATACAGTAGAGTACAATTTAATTTATTGTGCTATACTACAACTTGTCAACTGTTTTGATTTTTGAATACATGCATTATGCACTTTTAGTGACATGCAATTATACAAGATACGTCGAGACCAAAGCTAAATTTTTGTCCATATGCAAACTTATTCTAGTACATTTCATTTTTACTCTGCTGCTGTGCAAACTGCAAGCATTTATTGAATTAACAACTATGCAAAGCCATACAAGATTCTTATATCTTACATTACTGATCAGTTTGCATACTTTGGTTACCGTATAGTACATATTACAATGCTCTCTTACATTACCTGGTCCTATGATCAATATAATCTTGTCATAGTTCGATACTTAGGCCTATATGCAGTTACACGATGCCGGATTAGTGGCGTTCCAGATTACTTTCTAATAGGCGTTGCAGTTACACGAGGATATAGCAATCCGGTACGCTCCACGGTCCCGCGTAATCAAAATCACTCTGGAGGTGACATGAAAAATGATTCATGAAAAATGATACATTTCTTTTTCCGTGTAATCGTTCTTATCCGGTATACAATATGTTTGGCGGGAGAAATAAATGGAAATCAAACGATTGCAAAGGTTACCGATTCCAAAACAAGTTCTATTTCACTGTCTGTACACGAGGATATTTTTTTTATTTTTCGACCTCCATTTTGTTTGTATTTTGAGTCAATCCGGTACCGTGTAATCAAGACAAATCCGATATCATATGCATGTATATCGAATCAACGTAGATAATGCGATCGGAAAACTAATGCAGTATCGTGTACTGTTACTGGGGCTCATTCTGTGCTAAATATTCACGCCTTTTTTCAATCTATTCTGCTACTGCCACTGACTTGTTTTGCTAGATGGACCATATCTAATCTAATAAAGCCATCATAAGTAATCAAAAAAAATATTATACAACATTTCTTAAAATCTCGACAAGTGCAGTGGTAGGTGTGAAATAGTCTAAATCTATCCTTTGTTCTGTATATGGTGGTGTATACAAACCAGTCTCTAATGATCCCAGAGATGTAATGACACTATCACATCACTTACTTCTCGTTGTTGCGACATGCAAGCAACGATTAATATAAATGGACTCTTGGCTTAAATATTATCCTTCCATTATCGGCAGCAAATGCAAGTATTAAGAATTAACATTAGCATTTCCTCAAAGTTGAATTGCGATCGATTCTTTGTACGTTATGGTTTCTATAATTTCCAAAATCACTAACTCACTTATATTCACATCCTTACCTATATTCTACTTGCTTATTTGCTCGCCAAAATATTTCTTCCTAAGTAGCTGGTAATTTTTACGTGTGAAGACAAAGGCGATTCCAACATAGACCCCAGTAAGCCACGCTACCGTCAACAATGCTATCATTACGTCAGAATTAAACACTAAGCCCTCAAATATAAGAGGTGCCCAGCTTATAGCTGTGGTGGTTGAGAGCTTGAATAACATTATGAAACTTCTGCGATTCTTTACAATATTAGATTTCTGTACAATGCTGCTACTTGCTTTGAGCTTTTGGCGAATTCGATAAGCGGTGAAGATGAACATTGCAATGATGTAGAAAAGAAGACAGCTTGGAACAAAATAATTTTCCACCACAACCAACCAGTTAGGAAGATTATGATAATTAGCACAAACAACTGATTCCTGAGTTACATGCTGATGAAACCTGGAGACTTCCGTCACCACAAGAACAATGTTGATAAACGTTATAAGGAGAGGAAGACCCCAGCTAAAGAGACAGTACTTCAAGAAAGTTTTCAGTTTGTTTACATCAGATCTCACCAGAATATTGCCACAAAAGGTCTTTCTTAAGTGATAGATATTAACAGCAGCATTCGTGAGTATGTTATATGTAATGAACTTATTTATAATTTTCAGGCGTGCACATGGAAAGTCCAGCTCTTTACCTACACGTAGGTACAGGGACAGATACACCACGTAACTAAACAATGCCAATAGAAAAGAGAAGCTTAAACTCATCAAATTCAAACCAGGAAGAGTGCGCAACTCTGGAAGCATTCCATAAACTATCAACAGAAATAATAAAGAAATTATTGAAAGAGCTAAGGCACAAAATGGTGCTAGGAATGACAGTCTAATATCTAATATTTTGAGTTTAGCACGCTTATCAGTACATAATATAAATTTACCATCCACCACGCTATATCTGTACTTTGTTGAAACTTTCCTTGACAACAAAATACTAACATTGAACGCGGTATATTTCCCGGTATACCCGATATAAGTCGTATTATGAATTCGGTACGATTTTGTGACCCTCTGCAACTTTACGCCTTCAGTAGAGGGAAATCACCTCGATTGTTCGTCTTCGTGATGATTGATTTATTACAACTTTCAAAATAAATAAATGACTTTATCAAGTAATTTCGCATTTTCCAAATATTCTTTACGTAGTTATCAGTGGAGTTGCAAATCTTTATGCCATCATTCAGAACACGATACTCAGTATAATCATACACCTTGTTTTGATGGAGTAATGAAAAGTTATTCCAAACTTTGTATTTATCATCATATTTAATCTTAATAATTGAGTCGTTGCATGTTGATAGATCTTCCTTGGTATACTCTGTTGTTACTGGTCTTAACTTTTCCTTGCATATATGCGGTTGACCGTTATTCACCCCAAAATCTTCTCTTGTAAAATACTCACCAGTTGCTGCCCAGTAGACATTCAAGTACTTCGTCACAACATAGTAATCGGAGGTGATGCTTACATTACAACCTTTACGCTTCATTCCTAACTTTACTATGTAATTACGCATTTTCCAACCCCCCGTACGTATTCGTCAGTGGAGTTACAAATCTTTATGCCATCATTCAGAACTCGATACTCAGTGTAATTATATAACGTGTTCTTAGAGAATAATGAAAAATCATTCCAAACTTTGTATTCATCATCGTATTTTATATTGAAAATCGAATCGTTGCATGTTAATAGATCTTCCTTGGTATACTCTGATGATAAAGGTCTTAATTTCTCCTTGCATATGTATGGTTTACCATCTATCACTTCATAATCATTTCTTCCAAAAATTTGCCCAGCTACTGCATAGTAGATTTGGAACTGCTTTCCCACAACATAATAATTAAAGGTAATCGTTTTTTTACAATCTTTAAAACTCGACATTTGTTCTTTTATCCTGTCGTTACGAGTTTTCAAAATGTCGCGTACGTAGTTGTAAATCTTTATGCCATCATCCAGAACTCGATACTCAGTATAATCATACACCTTGTTCTTATAGAGTATTGAAAAGTTATTCCAAACTTTGTATTCATCATTGTATTTTATATTGATGATTAAGTCGTTCGGTGTTAATCGATCTTTCTTGGATTGATTTGACATCTCATCGCGATTTACTAGTTTAAATAAGAAATCTTTTTGATGCCATGATACTATGCGGTAAATACTCCGCAATTGTAGGTCAAGGTATTTACCTCGTGTTTCCCTTTCCACCCAGTCATTTCGCATTTTCCAAATATTGCGTACGTAGTCATCGGTCGAGTTACAAATCTTTACGCTATCATTCATAACACGATACTCAGTGTAATTATACGCCTTGTTCTTATAGAGTATTGAAAAGTTGTTCCAAACTTTGTATTCATCACCATATTTTATATCGATGATTGAGTCGTTGCATTTTAATAAATCTTCCTTGGTATACTCTCCCGTGACTGGTTTTAATTTTTCTTTGCATACGTATGGTTCACCGTTTATCACGCCATAGCTATTTCTTGGAAAATATTGATTGGCTTTTGACCAATACACATGGAACTGCTTGTTCACAACATAATAATTCAATGCGGTGACTTTATTACAATCTTTAAACGACATTTGTTCCTTTACCCACTTGTTGCGGATTCTCCAAATATTCCAGATGTCGTTATTCGTGGAGTTACAAATCTTTATGCCATCACCCAGAACTCGATACTCAGTATAACCAAACACTTTGTCCCTAGTGTGTAATGAAAAATCATTCCAAACTTTGTATTTATCATCGTATTTTATATTGATGATTGAATCGTTGCATATCGATAGATCATCCTTGGTATACTCTTTTGATACTGGTCGTAGCTTTTCTTTGCACACACGAGGTTTACCATCTATCACTCCATAGTTATTTCTTGTGAAATATTGACTAGCCCCAGCTCTGTAGACATGGAAATGCTTGCTCAGACCAAAATATATTAACGTCCGAAAATAACCACCTCTCTTGCAATTTTTACGGTACTTATGTTTCTTTATCCAATGATTACGCATTCTCCAAATATTCCGCACGTAGTCATCAGTGGAATTACAAATCTTTATACCATTATTCAGAACTCGATAATCAGTATAATCATACACCTTGTTCTTATAGAGTATTGAAAAGTTATTCCAAACTTTGTATTCATCATCGTATTTTATATTGATGATTGAATCATTGCATGTTGATAGATCTTCCTTGGTATACTCTGTTGAACTTGGCCGTAACTTTTCTTTACAAATGTGAGGTTTGCCGTCTTCCACGCTATATTCATTTCGTTTAAAATATTGACCTCCATATGCTGAATAAACCAGGAACTGCTCATTTACGGTAATATTTACTTCTTTTGAGAGATATTCCTCGGGCATGGCATTGATACGCGTTTTTAGACTTTTCCCACAAATTTCGCGATCTCCAAACAGCCTGAATTCGCGAATCATTAGAAGCACACATCTCAATACTGTCTTTGTTAAGTCGATAATCGTTGTAATGATAAATATTGCTTTTGTAAAACAACGAAAAGCTCTTCGAAACCTTGTATTCTTCCCGTACTTTACTCTGACCAAATTATCGTTGCAGGATAGACTGAGCTTCGCAGAACAAATTACAAAATATCCAAGAATTACTCCGTAATCGTGCCTTGTAAAATTTTGCCCAGTAAGTTCAAAGAAAACAGTTAAATTTTTATACACTTTGTAACCACTTTGTGGGAGGAAACCATCGACGGATACACTGCAATGTTTGTAAGCCATCTTCTTCTTTTCCATGATAATCAAATTCTGCCATCTTGGTTGAATAAGAGGGTTGGAGGAATTACAAACCTGTAATTCATCGTCCATTACTCTGTACTGGTCATAATCGTACGTTTGCCCTTGGTATATGATTGAGAAGTTATTCCACACTGTGTAATCATCTTCATAATTTATAGTAGATGTAGAGTTCGTGCATTCGCTTGAACCAGACTTGCTACGTGAGGTCGCATCAATATCACGTTTGTTCCGAGTGCGTTGCGTTGTCTGTGAAACGAATTTTTCTCTTTTTCTTTTCCTCTGAAACCCTTTCCCAATTTCTGTGACTTAAAGAAGAGATGTTACTTGATTCTCTTCTTGGATAATTCAAATTAGGCGGTGATGAAGTTGAAAAATATACGTTTGATCTCTTCCGTATTTCAGTACCTTGCTGTGTTTTTGTCACAATATCTTAAAGATAAATTACACAGTTAAAATTGTTGAAAACTTTTTATTGAAAATGATCTCATATTTTAGAATTCACCTTTCCCTCGAATTGTCGCAAGATCTGTTTTATCCACTGTCTTGTCGGTATCAACTCGGTCAATATTTTCTCTAAAGTCTAGGATCCATTCATCTTGTTCGCTTGAAACTGTACTTTTTAACAGTCTGTTTGCCAACTCTTCATTTAATCTTCTCGCTCTGATCTCTCGCGTGATGCGGCCTGAACCACAATCACCAGGATAGATACAGAAAAAAGACGAACAGAGAAAGATGAGAAAGACTCGACAAAGAAATCCAAAAATAAAGCCACGATTACAATGCATGTTGCAGCTGCAAGTATTGTTAAACAACTGAATACTATTTAAAAACGGCCTTTTCTGCTTACGTTTATTGTTTTTTTAAAGCAACACCACTTATATCAACACTCGAAACCAACTTTTGTTTTATAGATAATGGACTTCAATATTCTGGATGACGGATGTACGTATTTCGTCAGTCGGGTTATAACATTGTTTGAATATAGGTGACAGGTGATATGCCTAGTTTTACGCCGAAAATATTATATGGAATATTATTTGCTGTAATGTTGTTTCATCTTCGCGCTTGATTAAGCATTTGGGCTGCTTAATAAAAAATAAAATTTTAAATGCTTCCATGGAAGTTTTTATTATTTAACACATGGGCAACAAATGTATTAAGTTCATGGGCAAAAAATGTATTCTTTATTCCTTATAAATGTATTTAATTCTCATATCGTTTTTAAATATGACATATGTAAGGATTTAGGTAAGTACAAAAAGCAGCCCTATAACGATCAATTTCGTGACGGTATATACAAGTGTTCATAGCAAAACTGCCAAACATTTCGAGCCGTTTCAAAAGCCTTTCAAGTGAATAGTTTTGTTGTAGGCTATAGGGGTAATATCGTCATGTTTGCGCACGAACGTTTTAGAATCTCATGCAAACTTAAACCCTAACCATTAAAACACATAGTCTAACAGAAAGGCTTTTTCGTGAATTTTCAATGCTTTTCAGTTAGGGCGCTAGAAGTTCATTAGTTCTGGCTTCGGTTATTGCTAGGTATATTTGCTACATCCTGTGCATATTTTCAGAGATATACAGACATATTACTGTTCCAAAGTCATAGCATTTAACATATATGCGGTATCTTACAACATTCTGCCTATCGGAAAAAACGAAACATTCTCTTTTCAGCTTATGACCGATCTGGCCAGCGATCTAACGACGATTACATGCAGACGCATATTTTTGTCGGAAAAAATCAGCTTACGATTGCTAAACGTAGAAAGTTCATATTTTTGGCGAGTAGCTAGTACTCAATGTCACTAAAGCTATAAATTTTATTGAGTCAGCTGTAAGATCAAAGTCAACCAACTAAATGACATATACACCAACTGACAGTTAGTAGTCGCATTCATATTAACTTACGTTGATTAGAAGTAATGGCTAAAAATGACAGGTGAACATAATATTTGATGAAGTAGATAAAACCCAAGCGTGGTTAGAAAGCAATATCCTTCTTCTTAATGTATTGGCTTTCACGCGGAATTTAAATGAAAATAAATTCATTAGCTGTTTTTCACATATCCAGTCTAAAATTGTCATCCCAATGAAATAAGAGTAAGAGTAATGGATTCTAAGTATTCACTGTAACGTTCTAATTATTCACTGTCACGGTAACGTTTTTGTCACTGCGTTAGTGACACATACTCGATCAATTAGCGTGCAGGGGCCAGTTGTTCAAAGCTGGGTCAGCGCTAACCTTGGCCTAAATTTTAATCCACTGTTTTGGTTTAGAAGTGCTTCTGAACCGCTGATCATTTTAAAAACTTCCAATGCGGCCTATAAGCGTAGAGTATGGGGGGGGGGGTCTGAGGGGCTGAAGCTCCCCGGAATGTCTTACTGGGGGGTAGTCCCCCTAAAGATTCTCCGGAAGGTAATAACCCCATCAGAGCAATGTTGAATCTTTGAAAAGGCATCGTTAAAATACACATTAAGCGGTATTATTAGTAAATATAATAATAATTATATCAAACAACTAGGAAAAGCAATTGCGAAATACAGCTTGTTAATTTTATTTTTCACTAGCTACCCACAACAGGTCATAACCAATGGTAAATAATCATTTTCTGCGCCTATCGGCCATATAAACCATGACTACCGATGCAACTATATAACAATATCAAGACTAGAGAAAAATTCCTTTTTTTTAAGAAAACCAGAAGAAAACCAAACTCTAAACTTTTAATATATATATATATATATATATATATATATATAATATATATATATATAATATATATATATATACACCCATTTGCAAAAACGTTGGCCGCATATAGATAGATACTCGAGATCTAATTAGAATTGAATATGTTGTGTAATATTATAGAAATCCCATCCAAATGTAATCATATGCAATTCTAATTAGACTTCGAGTATCTATCTATCTATCTATCTATCTGCGGCAAACGTTTTTGCAAATGGGTGTGTATATATATATATATATATATATATATATATATATATATATATATATATATATATGAGCAAATTATGAGCAAGAAATCGGAGGTTCGTAGCACAATTGCGTCTTTTTTCTATGAGAAAACAACGAAGGTATTTTCAAACAAATCTTGTGTCAATTCTAAAGAATCTTGTTAAAACACAACATAACACTTACTTTGTATATATAGTGATGCACTACTGCACTTTTTCATCACAGACATATAGACTAACGACAACACGTCACATGTATCAACCTGTCTCTAAAATTAATATAAAAGTGAAAATTTATTCATTTCTGAAAATTCTTGACCGGTTAATTATTTCTTTTCATACGACCACACTATGTTTAATACATTAGGTTCCATAAGGTAAATTGAAATTATTATAAAAAAGTTGTGTTAGCTAAGTCAATGTTTATGTTAGCCTCGCGCGGCTGCATATATATTCTTGTATATAAAGACACTTGAGGCAAGGTTTCACTCTTACTCTTTCTCCTACTTTATTTTTATTAGTTATTCAAACCGTTTCAAATAAAGTAACTTGTACTCCTTTCGAGAGCATAGGACCAACAACTCTGATTGTCCTCTGACACTCTATCTTCATGCATCCTATCAAATAAATTAAATTTAATACTAAATTGCTATTCTTCCTCTGAACGCGTAACAGGACGTGAGCGGATATATTACAATCTAATCCAAACCAATTATAATCCAATATATAACATTTATATCGCTAGTGTCATCAGGTCTAATGTCTTTGTCATCTGTCTTTGCAGTACAGGAAGCAGTTCGAATGCGTGGTTTTCCAGTGCTGAATAAATTTGCAGCGACCTTTTTCATCAAAGTGTTGCCATATTTATTTTATTTACCAAATTTATTTCATATATTAAAAAATGCCCTGGTTATAAATCGCATTATAAAGGAACTAAATTTTACTGGAAAATCCCCAGAATTTTCCTGAAATGCGACGAAAATATAATACTGAAAAGGAAAATAGTTCGTGTTTCAATCGTTCTGCATTTTAACCCTATATCCGCTCCTCATTTCTACATTTTAACCCTATATCCGTTCCGCATTTCTACATTTTAACCCTGTATCTGTTCCGCATTTTAATCCCATATCCGTTCCGCCTTTTAACCCTATATCCGTTCCGTCGATCCGTTTCGCATTCGTATTCGCATTTTAACCTAACCCGTCGCTAGACAGCTTGATTGAGAGGGTGTATATTCACATTACTATATACTGTAAAAACAGCCTTGCTTACAATAACTAAAAATTTCCCTAACGAAACCGAAACTAAACCCAACGCTACGGTCTTTGCCACTGCATGCTTCCTGTAGCGTGCATTTCAAACAAATAGTGTGACTAGAGACATCGAGCTGACCGCGTTGTAGATCGTAAACTTTCTATTCTCTCAATTGCTAAACGTTGGCATTTTAGATGGTGCGTGTATATTCAACCGTAGGCATTGTCGCATCGTTCTGGGCCATCAATGATGAAAAAGGTGAAATTTAAAAATACCTAAAAAACAGAATTCCCTAAAGACATATATACCTACACGTGGGTCTATAATCAAGGGCGTAGGAAGCATCCAGAGGTTGGGGGGGCACCAGCTTCTAGGGGCACTTTTGGTTAATAAAAATGGCGGTTAAAATGGTTAATAAAAATATATATATATAGGGACGGTTTGATTCAGTGACCGCCAACCGCAGAGCATTTTTTGTATTTTTTGGGTTTGGAACTGCTAGGGGGGTTCGGGGGCATGCTCCCCCGAGAAAATTTTGAAATATAGGCCTCTGAAATGGCCGCAAATCCCTCTCAATTTAAGGATTATTGGGAAATAGTAGATACTTTTTCGTTTCTTTTCGCTTCCCAAAAAGGCATTTTTTTTCCACAAAAAGGGCACTTTTGGTCCCTTGAGAAATCTTGGGGGGGCACGTGCCCCCAGTGCCCCCCCCTTCCTACGCCACTGTCTATAATTATTGTGAAATAACTCATGATTTCTATCATTTTGTACATAGTCTATTATTCTATTAGTCTAGTATTTAGTCTATTAATATTACACCGTAACGTTTTCGAGTGTTTTCACATTGGTTTTCAAACAAATCGGTTTCAAACACCGTAAATTTCAAATAGAACTCGAAGCTAATTTAAAACATAAAGCATAATATTATCTTTCCTTGCATCGCGTGGACAGGGCGTCAAAACAATAAAATAGAAAAAAACGATTTTGAAAACGCTCGAAAACGACGCTCAGTGCACATTGCCTTAAATTCATGACAAACGCCGCATGTCTAAAAATAAACAAGACGTCTGTTCTGGCGTTCACTCCGGCGTGCCGCGCACGTTCCAGGCTTCAATATAAAGCTTCTGAACATAAACAATACAGTTCAAATTCATTTAGATGCCTTGCGAACCTAAATGTTGTTCGATCGCAAAATTCAGAAGCACATCGTACTTTAAAAAGTATAGAAGTTCAATTGTTCAAAAATGTAAATAAACCGCGTGTACGTTCACTTTGTCTTACACTTTGCCTTTGGAATTCGTGCTTATATAGTTACATTAGATTTTCAATCCTGTGCAAACTGCGACGTGTCAACGCGCCCATACACGGTCACATCTTGTTAAACGGCGAATAGCAGCGATATTATTAAAATTATAGGACCAGAATCTACATGTATTGAATATATTCTTACCCCAATTCAATCTAAACTTAATCGAACAGCTGAAAAGAACGGTTTATTTGTTCCTCTTGGAGGAATTGCCGTATTATGTGAGCGAAATCGAATCGCGTATCGGAAAATTAGCCAATTGAAAGCTGTGCACCACAACTCTTGGGAGACAAGACTGGGGCGTGGATAAATCCGGTCACATACACATTTCAAATACAAGTATATTTCGCGCCATAACACACTTGCAACGACGAAAAAAAAAAAAAACAAATAACAAAACCAAAACAAATCCGAGGCGAATGTTTAATTACAAGTTTGCTATTGGTTCTTTTCTTGTCACGTGTCTATTGTATAAGCTAAATTTACCAATGGCATGCATTCGTCTTGCTATAAACTCGTTGACATTGATTGTAAAATATCTTTAATTATAAGTTTGCTATTGGTTTATTTGTGCAAAATACAATAGACATGTGCAGAGAAAGGTATAATTTTTTACATAAATCTACCTCAACATAATTAATGAGTTGTATTGTAGTTTTATGTGGTCTCCAAACCATGTATATTCTATTAACTGTGCTGCAATAAAATGATAAGAATATTTTCATGACGTGAAAGGCGAAGCCGAGTTTAGTGAAACATTCCATCTTTCACCGAAATGAAATATTAGTGATGGTTTATTGAACACATTACAATAACTTGATACAGCTAAATTATTATGTGTTAACATCGTTGTAAAATTTTATATACATTTATAGTAATGACTATCTAGAAATAAGATTGGAGTTATCAGTATATAATAGAGTCAATGCACTAAGATTATTTAAAACTATTATAAGTATATACAGTATATGTATTTATATAGTAAATCTAAAAATTAGTTATAATTATACCGTTGCTGCAATACTTTCGTTAGACTTTTCAATGGGTATAATACACTATGATTATTAAAAAACATTATAGAATTATATACAGTTTATAGCCTATATAGGTCGAGTCCTGCAAGCTATACTTTTGTTATATTTATCAATCGCATAGACCAAAAGACTATTTCTAAAACAATCTGTCCTACAAGTAAAAATATAAATTATGTCACTATTTGCTCTAGTTTGCCTCTTTTTTATGCTGGAATGTTCATCAGGAAGCAGTTTGTGAAATTTTTGCTGGGCTGGATCATATCTTTTATGAGATCAAGTGTTTTCTTCGTTCTTTTAGAGCTCTTCTATTAGAGCTTCGTCATATTCCTTTCCAGGGTAGATGATCCTAAGCGCTCTTTTTTAAATTCTTTCGATATTGCTACTTTGTTCTTGAGTCAGGTTTCCATGCCACACCAGTGCTCCGTACTCAAGGGTGGACCTTATGATGGCACAATAGAAGGAATTTAGATCTTCTTTTGCACGCCCCATATTTCCTAAGGATCTTTAACAAGTGAAGCCACTTGGAGACTTTTTATTATAAATTCAGTATTTGTCTCCCATTTCATATCATCATCTAGCAAGATTCCTAGCGACTTATATGATTTTACACGAGCAATTGGTTGGTTGCCAATATTTATTGGTGGAATGGTTGTTTTTTTCTTTCTGAAGTCTAGAATTATCTCCTTACATTCGTTACCATTTAGCTCCATTTTTTCAGTCTTTGCAAACTCAACTACAGCCTCGTACTCAGGCGATTTACTGTAATAGTGAAAAAAATAATGTTGCATTCTGTAATTGTATAGAGGTCAGCTAAAAAGCGCGAGCGCGCGGGGGTTCTTGAGCCCTGCGCGCTTGCTTTTCTCAGCTGACCTCATGGAATACCTGAATGCAACGTTATATATTTTTCTATTAAAGCACATGGGTACGAGGCTGACTCAACTACACCATCACATTTTATTGGGTTTTTCCGACTGATGTCCCAGATATGTGATTTGATACTTCAAACATCTCAGATAAGGCCGTATCATCCATAAAAATTACTGTCTGCTTCTCGTCTATATCATTTTTGTTGGTTGTTTCAGTCGTTTCCCATTTTGTGATTGAGGGAAGTTGGTTTGTTTCAATGATGAACGCGATTGGCCCAATCTACTTTCCTGGAGGTACCCCCCCAAATTAATTTCCATTCGCTCCAGTTCTATACCACTATACCACTTTACCAGTTATTTTTCATCGCAAGATACCACTAATGGCGTTGAAAAATTAATGCATATACAGCAGACATTCCTGCAAGTCCTCCAAATTGGGATTCGCTAATTTTGTTATTGGTATCATTTAGGATCCACTCAACAGCATATGACTCTTGAAGTTTCGAAAGGTACAAGTCAAGGCGATTGGCCTTAATTCTTCTACTGATGAACATGGATTAGATTTAGGAACACTGCATACCTTAGAAATTTTCCATACATCCGGAAACGTTTGACTTCGAAACGAGTACCACCATTGATATACAGTTTCAACGCAGTAATCAGGGCTTTCCATGTGATTAAACTTCATATTGATTAGCCCAGACCACATTCTTCTGTTGCTGTTGGGACTGCTTCACAAACCTGTCCCACAACCGATGCGTTATATACAGGAGGTTGTACAAAAAACGCAACACTTAATAATTATATTGTTATTAAGCACAAAGCACTTCTAATTGTGTAGCTTTTGGGGACGCGGATTGGTGGACGATAGATAAACAACAACTCAAAACGATAAACTAATAGACTAAGTAATAGTTAAGGGTGATTTTTCGCACTTCACTCAATGCACGTAAATTCTAGGGGTTTAAAGGGTTTTGATTTCGAGTTAGTCTAGGATCTGTAAAGGGGTTTGTATGCATTTCATTTAGGACAGATTATCTCAACTGTTTTAGGATAAAATTACCACGGCGGTCAACATGGCATGTGTGCAAAATCTGAATCCGGGACGAAAGCCCTGAAAGTGACCACAGCCAGAATCGGCATACTCAACATAGCTCTAAATCCTTAATTATCCTGTAGTGCCATGTAATATTTTTTCATTTTTGTGTCCTTTGACATTTCATCAATTATGTTGCCATTACAATGTTTCGTCGCTTTTCTGCACGATAAATTCCACTTCTTGATCCAATCCCCAGCTGTATTTTTTTCACAGCATCGATAGATAATTGATAGTACAATAGCAGCTATCGAAAATTTAAAAGCATATTCCCACTTGGAAGTAAAAACCTCCCCTTGTTCATCGCGAGGGAAATTTAAGTTCATCGAAGTTAAATTTTTCTGCCCCCGTAATGCTGTCCACGAGGCATTGTCGCGGATTGTGAGCGAGGCTTTCAAATTATTTTGAATCTTTCGCAATTGAATTTCATTCCCGGACAAATTTTGCGCTTTTAAATTTTGAATAGCTGCTATTGTACTATCAATTATCTATCGATGCTGTGTAAAAAGTTCAGTTAGGGATCAAGAAGTGGCATTTATCGTGCAGAAAAGCGGCGAAACATTGCAATGGCGACATAATAAATGAAATGAAATCTAAAGGGACACATAAATGAAAAAACATTACATGACACTACTACAAAACCCATCGAAAATTGTTTGAAAGTGAAATGAAATAAATATGTCGTATCGCAACAGAACATTGTTATTTCCTAGTTGATAATAAATTTACGAAAATAAGCATGTTTTTTCAAATTAGACCGGCTTTGCCAGATGAATCGGTAATTTTATGCGTAATCAGCGTTGACCTGAAATGGTAAACATTTATTTTCTTCTAAAATATGAAACTTTGATAATATAATGAAAATATGATAATTTCACCCACCAGTGACCATCCCTAAAAGCCACGATTCTGAACGATATAAACAATTCAGAAAAACTGTAGCTTTGATAATTCAGGATTTAGAGCTATGTCGACTATGCCGTTTCTGGGTGTGGTCATTTTCAGGACTTTCGTCCCAGATTCAGATTTTGGCACATATGCCGTGTTGACTGCCATGGTCATTTTACCTTAAAGCAATTGAGATAATCTGTCCTAAATGAAATTCATACAAACTTCCTTTACAGGTCCTAGACTTAGTGGAATTATACACACTTCACGGAACAGTTGAAGGAAAATGAGTCAACTATAGTTCCTTCGGCAGGAATCGAACCTACTCTTGGGACGATGCAATGCTTTCTCTCCCTCAACTATTCCCGCCATTACCATCCTGTACACATTAACCACGCTTGCTCTTGTCAGCTACCTCTGTAGCTCAGTGGGACTAGTTTCGAATCTGATGAAATTGAATAGATATACACCATTGTACGTAGAAGTTGAATAGATATACACCATTGTAAAGTTTAAAGTTGAATAATATACAACATTTGTTGAAGTTGAATAAAATAATTGCTTGATTATAATTATTCAACGTTGTTATTGCATGCAAAATACGTAAAGATGAATAATTGAATTTTTGCAACAAAATGCCAACCATATTCCAAGCATTCGGAATCTTCCCGCACTTCAAGGAAGTAGTAAATATTCTCGTTAGGAATCAATATCACTGCACACGTCTTCCAAAACCTGAACGGTATAACCATGCATGCATACATTCTTATTAGTGCGAAGGGAGCGACAAGCAGTCACACGCTAATGTAGCATATTGAAATATTCTGCTTTTAGATTTATTAAGAAAGAGAAAGTCGAATTTGATTTATTTCAAAAACAACTGCCTTCTCTATTTTAACAATGAATTCCTTGTGTGGCGGCAATTCATTCCAAAACAAGACGCCTGTTCTGGTGTTAACTCCGGCGTGCCGCGCACGTGCCAGTCTTCAATATAAAGCTTCTGAACATAAACAATACAGTTCATATTCGCATTTGAGATTCCTCAACCTAATTGTTATTCGATCGCGACATTCAGAAGCACATCGTACTTCAAAAAGTATCGAAGTTCAATTGTTCAAAATTGTAAATAAAACGCATAATACGTTCACTTTGTCTTACACTTTGGAATTCGCACTTATATTAAATCTTCAATCCTGTGCAAATTGCGACGTGTCATCGCGCCCATACACGACCACATCTTGTAAAACGGCGAAATAGCAGCGATATTATTAAAATAGGTCCAGAATCTACATGCATTAAATATATTCCTACCACCAATTAAATCTAAACTTAATCGAACAGCATCAAAAGAACGGTATATTTGTTCCTCTTGGAGGAATTGCCGTATGATGCGAGCGAAATCGCGCATCGGAAATTAGCCAAAGATTTCGAGCTCTGCACCACAACTCTTGGGAGACAAAACTGTAACGTAAATAAATACGGTCACATACACTTTTCAAATACTAGTATATTTCGTGCCAAAACACACTTGCGACGACGAAAAATAATAATAAAAAAAACAAAAAACAAAACAAAACAAAACCTAGGCGATCTTTCAGCTCCGTCGCCGGAGTAATTATACAGCTGCCTTAAAGTATAGGAATATAGAATTATAATGCGACTTTTAATAATTGCAATAAATAGTGTTTTTGCAATCTTGTGTTATTTTCAATGTTTTTTAAAGAAAGCCTGCAATAAAAAGTAATAGATATTACAAATAAGGATGTTTCGTAGTTTTTTTATCATGCAATTAAAAATTCCTCTATAAGAGATCTATTAAGTCTGGAGTTAACAAGAAAGGGCATGTAGGATGTAGTATCCGGGGGCTGATTTGCACAAATTTGTGCAACCAATCCGCTTAACCAGGAATCCAGAATAAATAAATCCAGATACAATCACCATAGAAATATAAAATGGACATAGCGCGCTTCATTTCATATCAAAAAATCAGAAAGCAACACTGGGCTATTCAATTAAATACAAGTTGTGTATACAGCAAATCTGTTTCATGTTGAAACTTGAAACATTGTAATTTTTCATGATACAAGCCAATTTTTGCAATATTTTGCCTTCCAGTGAATAAAGGCTAGTAATCACCTTGCCTTTATAGCCACTAATTGTTAGGAAATCAAAAACATTCAAGGCTACTGCAATACCATAATATTTAGACACCGTGTAACTAGTCAAAATATTCGGCAATTGGAGAAAGATACATTGAAAGAATACCCTATATGTCAGAGCTAGAGGTCAGCTCTTATACTAAACATATTCACAGAATTTAAGACAGTTTCAGAAAAAATAACAAAAGATATAATCGATTAAATGCTGCAGAATGGATTTCCATTTCGCCATCTCTTCTGAGCGCTGATGGGCTAAAATATGAGCGCGAAATCAGCTGGGCCCTGTTGAATAAAACTCTTAACCACATTTTGCACAGTTAAATCCTAATTAACTCAGGAATGAACGACTCTGATTGCCTTGATTCTGTCATTAACTACATGCAGTTCAGTAGCCTTTTATACAACCAGTAGCGTATAGGCTGCATGACGATTTTCTTCCGCTATGTAAATTTCGAGTTATTATAATTATTCATTTCTTTAGAAATTTATTGTTTTCACAGTGAATGAACACCAAAATATTAGCATAGTGGGACAAATCATCAGCCTGGCCACGCTACTATATACAAGTAATACAACTAAGTCGAACTGACCCCTGGAATATAAGGAAACCTTCCGTGAAAGTGAAAGACAAAGGAAGACAAACTGACGAAACTTTACGACAGTAATGCTCACGAGCTAAATCAGAACGAGAATAAAGGTTAATGATATACGGTGCAATTTTTCTCACAACTTCTCTTACAATGACGTTAGGACGCAGTGGCGTAGAAAGGTGTCGCGGGTGGGGTGCAGAGGGTGATCGCCCCAGACTTTCGAAAAATGCCTATTATAGAGCACAGGAATATGCGTACTCTGAAATAACCAACGACAATATTGATCACTTTTACATTAAATTTCAAAATGTCGGATGGCGGTGAAGTTTTTACTAGCTTCAGAATCGAATTAAAATCAAGTTTTCCTAATTGTTAGATGTTACAGTTGTTTGAACAATGAACTGGACTGTTGACAAAGTTACCAGTAGGCAGTAGTAATTGTTATTGTTATTAATTAAAGTTAAAATTAATATATTGGCTGAGATTTGTCTTGTACGTTTTTATGGCATAGTGGTATTGGTATTTTCCTATTGTATTATTTTCTATGACGCATAGTGACATAAAACATTTTAATGTATATTATTTATTAAATTATATTCGGAACTTGCGCATATTAGAAACGTGGATTCGAGTGGTTCAGTCGAAGTGAGATTTGTGGCAGCTAAGTCACGAGTGGCGCCACTAAAGGAGCTAAGTATTCCGAGACTCGAACTTCAGGCAGCGGTATTAGCAAGTAGCCTTTGTAAGAGTATACAAGAAGAAACACGAGTGGAATTTTTCAAGAAATTATTCTGTTTACGGAGACGTTTCAAGCCGCTTGTATCCAACCATGTCGGGGAGATACAAAGCAATGTACAGCCCTGTTGATGGAGACATATCCCAGGTGAACACCAAGTGAACATCAAGTGTTGCAGACGATGTCCATCCCGGGATAAAAGCATCTGAATTGTTCGGTAGATGGAAGGAGGACCCAGAATTCGTACGCATGCAGACCTAAAGAGAATGGCCATGCACATGAAGATTTGAAACCAGATGTCGATGAAATGGAAAAAGAAGTTAGGAATAAACAGATAGTAGCATCAGCAGCAGTAACAAATAGTGTTATCGATGGCAACGCATACTGGAGTTGGAAGAAGTTAGTCAGAGCCACGTCATGGGTATTACGGCTGAAGAATAACTTATTCTCGAGAATAAAGTGTGACGATGAAGCCAGACACGGATCGCTGACAACAGAGGAGCTTGAATGTGGTCCCATTTATTGGATCAAACTAGCCCAGATGAGTTTGAAAGAAAGGCCAAAGGGAAACGACTTCAAGACGTTGTCCCAGTCGTTGATCCTGGAGCCATTATACGAGTTGGAGGATGCGTGGATAACGATGTTATTACTAACGAAACGAGGCATCCTGCCTTGTTACCACATCATCACCGAAGAAGACCACCGGTGTGGACATTCGGGAATTGCAACAACAAAGACCTAGCTTGTCCTACCTCAGAGGAGGTAGGACAAGCGGGCCGCAAAGCGTAATGGGTTCGAGTGCATAATTCCACGCGCGACCTCATTGACTCTATGACTGTCGTGGAGAGAACTTCTCCCTCACTAAAAATATCGAAGTATTCGATGTGGCAAACACCTTTTTAATTTCATAGAAAGTGCTGTTAATGTAACTTTTAATATAATCTATTTAAACGAGGCTCCTTTATTCCATTCCGGTGACGGATGTTATTCAAACCAAGATCAAAACACGCGTTGTGTATTTAAGGTTGGTATATTATTTTGGTAAAACTTCTGCTTTGTTGTTTTCAGAATGGTACTTTCACACTGAGTACGTACATTGTATATATTTAATTCAGCTGTATCAGGCTGTTTGTACCTTGTTTATAGCTGTTGTAATGTGCAAGCTGTAGTTAATTAAATATGAATTTTTTCAATTTTACATAATTAGAGAGAACAAATAAATCA
This sequence comes from Dendronephthya gigantea, assembly GCF_004324835.1. Lineage (NCBI taxonomy): Eukaryota > Metazoa > Cnidaria > Anthozoa > Malacalcyonacea > Nephtheidae > Dendronephthya > Dendronephthya gigantea. The sequence goes on from NW_021163091.1 coordinate 387,318, forward strand.
AATAAAAAAATGCTTATGATTTTGTAGAAAGAGACCTACTTATTTATATGGTTGGCTGGTCTTAACCTGGTCATTTTTGTTCCGCAAATGAGATCGGTCATTCAAAATCATTTGTCTCATTACAGCAGAATTTGTGGAGTCAAGATGTGGATAAAAGTGATGAAGAAGTCTAATGTTTGATGTATCAAATTAGGAGTGACTTTTCTGAAAAAGTGCACTTTGACAGATATTTGTTACATAAATATAAGCCATGTTTAGCACGTTTTTAGGTCATTTTATAAACAAAACTGTACATATAATTATTGGAACTGGGTATATGTTATATGCTAAGGAAAAAAGTACTCCACTGCAAAAAATTGCTTTAGTTAACCCAAATTGTAAATTTTCCCTCAATAAACTTCTTGTAACAATCGAAAAATGTTTGATTTTTATTGTTATTGCATTGATCAAAACTTCACAATTATGATATTATGTTAAATGATACATAGTAATAAACACTAAAAAATTGGCCGATGTCAGAAACAATTGGCTTGTGATTTGTGCAAATCATGATTATCCTCACTCTAAGTATGAACATTTCTAAAAGGCTGTAGCATTGCCACATGCTACATACCTTTGCATGTATATGTGATGCTTGTAGAAATGATAGACACACAATTTTTATGATTATGCTCAATTAAGAACTCCAAAACATGTATATAATTGATAATGTTAACAATTCATTAGCTACCGTCATTGAACTGTAAAGAAACCGTTACGTTGTATCATAGGCAGCCCAGACTTTGACTTGCGCGTGTGATACTCGCGCGCGTGTCGCGCTTACGTTGTTTACTTCGTCTATATATTATGACAAGGTAGGAAAGAGTTTATCAAAATATGACAGATATACCTTCGTAAATGTATAATTATCTAAAAAATTACTTGAAGAAACGCCACAAAAACTAGAACTTAATAATCGCCGATTATTAAAATACATTATCCTGCAGTTTCCATGTTTTTAAACAACATCTAAAGCCTTCAAATTAGTATAGCGAAATAAAACAGGAATTCATACGGAATTTTGAGAAAACTATCCAAGGGTCACTCCGACTAAGGAAACGTCATCTTTTTTGAGATATTAACTAAACGCTCATTGGCTTACCTGCAGGACCACCAATGAGAACCAATGAGCGTTTAGTTAATATCTCAAAAAAGATGACGTTTCCTTAGGCGGAGTGACCCTTTGATAGTTTTCTCAAAATTCCGTATGAATTCCTGTTTTATTTCGCTAATTTGAAGGCTTTAGATGTTGTTTAAAAACATGGAAACTGCAGGATAATGTATTTTAATCATCGGTAATTATTAGGTTGTAGTTTTTGTGGCGTTTCTTCAAGTAATTTTATAGATAATTATACATTTACGAAGGTATATCTGTCATATTTTGATAGACTCTTTCCTACCTTGTCATAATATATAGATATGACACGCGCGCGAGTATCACACGCGCAAGTCAAAGTCTGGGCTGCCTATGGTTGTATAGAGTTCACTGGCTACCGTACAATTGTCTATGTTCTGTCCATGCAGTATTCTCTGAAGACATTATATTCATTATATTAAAATGGACTTGTTAAGCACTGAAGCACACTACTGTACTGTGAAAATTCCAGAAGAATTTGATATAGCGGATTGTATCCGATCGACCGACATCTGTCCAATGGACTAAGAGGTCGATTGTCTTGTGCTTGCGCCTTAAAAGGAAACTAGGCATCAAAATCTCAGAAGAAATCCGTCGGCGACGGTAATCAAGGAAAAGATCCAATATCCTCGGAGGAAAACTCGCCACGTTCAAACCCAATGATCGAAATAGTTACGGTTGAAAATATCCTCGACGCAGAGAAAGAGATAGTGAGAAATGTCCAGAAGAAAGCCTTTAAAGAAGAATTGGTGATACTCAGAGCAGCGATAGGGAGCTGCGACGCACCAAGAAAGATAAATCGAGTCACAAAACGAGCAAGTACTCTGTCCTGCCTCGACCCGTTCATCGACCCTGTCCAATTCGAGTCGGTGGTCAAATACGAAATGCAGAATTACCGGACAACGCGAAGCATCATGTCCTTTACCGAAGAAAGAACATGTCACCAAGTTAATTCTATGCCATCACCATATCCAGATCCACCCTCAAGGACGTGGTATGACCCTCGCCGCTATTCGGTCTCCCGGATTATGGATCGTCGGAGGTACTTCGGCAGTCACTAGACTCACTACACATATCTAAATGCGCCACGTGTCACAAACTACGCACGGCCACTCAAGATAAAAAAATGGCGGCTCCACCCAAAGATCGAGTCGAGCCGAGCCAGCCATTCACATACAGTGCCGTCGACTACTTTGGTCCATGGATCGTGAAACAGAGTCGATTTGTATGTACGAAAATGATGGCGTCGCGTGCAACACCTGGCAAACATGTTTTGGAATCAGCGGAGAAAAGAGTTTTCTTCAAACGCGCCAGAAGTGGATACGCCCCAAAAGAAATCTACACGTTGGAGACAACGTTATCGTGAAAAACATCGACCAACCACGAAATCAATGGCAGTTGGCCCGCGTGCAAGAGACCTTCCGGGACGAAGATGCACTGGTACGAAAGGTGAAAATAGACCGAGATAACAAGGGAAAACGTATCCACGCCGCAACGATTTTAGAAAGATCCATCAACGAACTCGTACTGTTGACACTCAGCTATCAAGTTGATAGCTGAAGAAGATAAGGATGAAGAAGGTTCCGGGGTTGCCCGACGAAAAACCATAAAACGATAAGTGAGCTCGTATTCACAATATATAAATTTATATTTATTGTTACTGTTAGCCATAATGTTCGTAAATTGCTCCGATAACACTAAACAATTTAGAGGAGCCATGTAGTGTATACTGAATAAATTAATTATGCATATAAGTTAGCTTTGGGGAGGAGAGAAAAGCGTGGTTTTATGTTGCTGAGAGCTGGTGTCGAGACTTGCGGAAGCTGGCGAGAAAATGTCAGAAACTCTTTTTAATGCGTTAGTTATTAATGGCTTGCCTGAGAAATACGAACATTTTGTTGTGCAAGAAAGTTTTAATCCAGCAGCGACATTTACCGAATTGAGAACCCGTTTACAGAATTACGAGGACAGTCGTTTGCAAAGAAGACAATCGGAAAACGATTCGTCATTAGCATTGCATACTGGAGGTGGAAGCAGAGATCAGCGTGGTCAAAATAAGAGAACACCTATGCAATCCAAAGTTTGTTATGTCTGTGGAAACCCTGGACATTTCGCAAAACAGTGTAACAAAAAGAGCACGGCAACTTGCTCCAAATGCAACAAGCGAGGTCACTTAGCAAAAGCGTGTAGAAATAACGAGAAGATCGACAAATCTAAGAAGAAGGATGATAACGCAATTTCATCTAGTTTCGTTAGTCCTATACAAGAGAAAAACAACCCAGAAAAGCATCTAGTAGTGGACACTGGTTGTTCAGATCACATTGTGTATCAAAAGGACGCTTTCATAAATCTACGCACAGTAAATGAGAAGAGTGTTCGAGATCCATGTACGATACGAAACTTTATAAACTTATCAACTCTGTTGCTGATGCGTCGTCACTACAACAAGATTTGACAAACTTTCAAGAAAGCTCTAGCAATGTGGGCCTTGAACTGAACACTGAGAAATGTAAAGTCTTACGAATCGCAAGAAAATTCTCAAAAATAGATTTTCCTTACAAGCTGCATAATTCTGTCTTAAAAAGACCTGATCACGAAGGTGATCAGTACAATGTGCTCAAACATCAACAATGTTAGGCTACATTAGAAGAATTACTCTGGACATTAAGTCTATGTCAGTTCGTCGCACCTTATATTTAGCTTTTGTACGCTCGAAACTATGTTACGCTTCTCAAGTCTGGGCTCCACAATCTGTGGCGAACATCAAACGTTAGGAACGAATTCAACGACGCGCGAGCAAATTCGTTCTAGATCTGCCCTTTATGTGCGAAATCACCTTCACACAGAGACGAGATATGTTGGATCTCCTACCACTTTGCTATTGGCACGAGTTTCTCGATCTCGTCTTCTTCTTTAAGTGCATACATGGGATGGTAAACATTGACAACAACGTTCTGCCACAAACTCAAAACCACGAAAGAACAACAAGATCAGCTGACACCAACTGTTCGTCACTGCAAAGTGCAAGACTGCGACATTTCAGAAATCGTTCTTATCCAGATGTGCGAGAGTATGGAATACACTACCAAAGGAACTGATATCAAAGAACGCGAGCTTTTGTAGTTTCAAGAACAAACTTTATAAATATTACAAATCGGCGTTAAATATATTTATAGTGCCGAAGATCCTAGAACGTGGAAGTCTATATGTTTGTCTTGTAACGTGTCTCGTAACCTGTCTCGTTCGACTTCGTGATGTTATTAGTCCTATAAATGTGCTTTCATTTTGTCTTCTGTGTTGTATTATTGTCAATGGCCGCTGTAATTGGCGTAAGCTGTAGCGTATACCCTGCCATGTCCTATATCACTTGTGCTTATTATTGTACTGTAAGTTTGTTTGTATCTGGCAAAGCATAATAAATAAATAAATAACGCCTGTGGAAGTGCAAACCCTTGGAAAGTAAAGTTGTCTGGTGTCAGGATGATGAAGTGGCATCAATTTCGGTAAGCTGACAGCAATCCACAATCATAGAAACATGCCAGGTCTACATTATTTTTATCAGAATTCATTCCTAACTAGAAAATCACTAAAACGCCTAATGACGTGAAATTTTAGCTCACAAAGGAACCAACAACACCTTTTAGGTTCACACTCCAAGCCGCATTATAACAGATTGGATAAGGATTTAGGTAACCATTTGTTTAGATTGTGGGATGCCAGTTTAGCCAATTAGCTGTTCATTGATAAGAAACTACTAAAAATACAAGGAGAAATACAATCGACCCAAGGACCTTTTCAGCTGAACCTATCAATAACCGACAACTTCTTATTTACTAATCGCATCTCGAGATTTTAAAGTTGCTGAAGTTTCCAGTCCGTATATTCTTGGGTTAAGGGCAATAGAGAAGAAAGGCGTTGATCACTGTATCAACCAATTACACTGTGGCGTTCAACACTTTGGGAAGATAACATTGGGAGACTACTCCAATATGGACATGAATTAAGGTCACCTCTTTTGGAGCGATAACAGCGATGATAGCAGTGCTGTAGTGCTAAATTAGCCAGGAGGGGGGCTCTGTTGACGAGCGTAAAGCTGTTAAATCGTGAAAAAAGCGTGACGTCATCGTAGACGTCATAGATGTTCGCAACACATGACTGATATGACTCATAGATGACAGATCGTAACTCATAATTCTTCTTATAAGTCTAAAGTTTATAACGACCTTCAGAATAGAATCTTTATAGTTCATACCTTGAATAGACCTAGCTGACACACACATACTGCTATATATGACCGCGTTCGGCGTTTTTAGCTCGCCTGCATTTTAGTGCAAGAGAGCTATTGCTATAGTCTTGGCGTCCGCGTCCCCGTCCCCGTCCCCGTCACCGTCCCCGTCCGCATCCACACTACATGATACGTAGAATGTTAAGATGCCACTTTTATTTTCCCAATATTTTCAACTTATCTACTTAAGGAGTCTATTTGTTGCAAAAGAACCATTTACCAGGGGGAGTGAACATTATACAACAAAATATAATGATAAGGTCAATGTTAAAATGCTTTATTTTTTCTATACTTTGGCTTTACATCAGAGAAATCATTATCAATATAAGTCATCAATATGCATTGTGACTATTTAGTGCCATTTGGTACACATTTATACAATAATAAAGAGAGTTTTGCTCAAAATTATCAAATGATAAGGTGAATGTTAAGCTAATTAGCATAATGATAAGGTCAATGTTAAGATGTTATATTTTTTAAATATTATGGCTTTGCATCAGAAGATTCATCATAAATATAGCTCATCGATATGTCTTGTGACTATATTGTGACATTTAGTACACATTTACACAAAAATAATGGGAATTTTTGTTCAAAATTATCAAATGATAAGGTGAATGTTAAGCTAATTAGCATAATGATAAGGTCAATTTTAAGATGCTATATTTTTGTGGGTAGCCGCTGCGCATGCGCGGCTAACCACTATGTGGTTAAAAAGTGTCTGTGGGTTCGTGTGTTTGTCCGTCCATCTTCGGCCATCGTCGGACGTACGAAAGATAACGAACATACTCGCTCGCGCATTCTTCGCTGCTTTCGGAAAACTTCGTGAGTTGTCTATTGATAATAATTGAGGATTTTGCGAGGGCGCGAAGCGCCCGAAGTAAAGTCAAGATTATATGAGAACACGGAAGTGAGATATAACAATGCTTTATTCTTCATAAACTCTTTACACAGCTGATGAAAAACCTGGTAACTACTATACGCTGTATTACGTCACACAAACATCAAAGCGAGGCAGCCCTCAACATATTTCAGTTCAAAACAGCGAGCCAAGGTAACTTCACTAATTTAACACTCCTAGGTCGCAAACAACCATAACACTGCAATGACACCATTTGGAGGAAAAAATGTCCAACTCCATGGATAAAGGCTATCTAAATAAAGATACAAAAGAAGAAATCTTTGGGATAGGGAGGATGGGATTGTTATATCTCACTTCTGTGTTCTCATTTGACTTCCCTGAGCAAAATGGCGGACGGTGATGTAGAATTCGGCTCCCGAAAATATACAAATTTGAAATATACACTGCAAAAAAACTTTGCGTAGATTTACTCAAAAAATTGAGTAAAACAATGCGTCCACAGTAACACATACTTTTGCGTAAATTTACTCATTCTGCTTGAGTAGATTTACTCAAATATGAGTAGATTTACTCAAATACTTGAGTAAAGTGAATGCGTCCACAGTAACACATACTTTTGCGTAAATTTACTCATTCTGCTTGAGTAGATTTACTCAAATACTAGAGTAAAGTGAATGCGTCCACAGTAACACATACTTTTGAGTAAATTCACTCAAAATGCGAGTAAAGTGAGTCGACCAAACAGATTAGGAAAAAATTCGGATTTAAGTAAAGAAATTACACGCAACCACGAGTGAAACAATTTTATATTGCATAAATTTATAATTTATAAAATACGGTAGTGTACGTTTAAGAATCATGCGTATATATTTATCATTATGCATGTTAGGGTCATGCGGTCATAGTGTTTATAGCTTTTCTTAATCATCCTCTCAATATCTTCATTTTCCTACATAACAAAAGATACACAATTCATTAAATATAGGCACTGAAAAAAGTGAAGCTAAGATTACACACCTAAGACTGCTGTTCAAATGTAAATGATTCAAGGAAAACTTACATTGATAAATGGTACGAAGGTAGACAATGGACTTCAGTCCGTTCAACTATAAAAAGCACAACGGATTATTATGCTCACGTTTGTCGCTTCGTGTGACATTAATACATGCATGCCTTAGATAATGGCCCTGGCCAGATATTATGCTTCCTCTCTTTGCCAACAACCAGCAAAAGCACGCATGTCGCCAGCAAACCACTGAATTATGAACGAGGACAAACCAATGCGAGACAACATAAATATGTATAGTAAATGCATTGAAGCCTGACAGTCCTTGACACCTGGTTGCACTAATACAGGTTCAAGGCTAAAGAACAAAGAAACTATAACATCAATCTAGTCGATAATGCATTTATGATGACACACCTAGCAACCTTGCCCAAAAACACAATATGCACCCCTAATAAATGTATATAGCATATGCCTTCAAGCACTGCCTTAACAGTCCTCGACAACTGGCGGATCTTTTACAAGTTCCACCAGGAAGAGATAAAGGCAAAAGGCGGCGTTGACCACCTTGCACTGAAGCTGTTAAACAGCACTGCTCGTACAGGCTCAAGGCATACCCAGTAAAAAAAGCTACTTATAATGTAAATGTGTATAGTATATGCAATGAAGCACTGCCTTAACAGTCCTCAACAACTGGCGGATCTTTTACAAGTTCCACCAGGAAGAGATAAAGGCAGAAGGCGGCGTTGACCACCTTGCACTGAAGCTGTTAAACAGCACTGCTCGTACAGGCTCAAGGCATACCCAGAAAAAAAAACATGTATATAGTATATGCAATGAAGCACTGCCTTAACAGTCCTCGACAACTGGCGGATCTTTTACAAGTTCCACCAGGAAGAGATAAAGGCAAAAGGCGGCGTTGACCACCTTGCACTTAAGCTGTTACACAGCACTGCTCGTACAGGCTCAAGGCATACCCAGTAAAAAAAACTACTTATAATATAAATGTGTAGTATATGCAATGAAGCACTGCCTTAACAGTCCTCGACAACTGGCGGATCCTTTACAAGTTCCACCAGGAAGAGATAAAGGCAAAAGGCGGCGTTGACCACCTTGCACTGATGCTGTTGCACAGCACTGCTCGTACAGGCTCAACGCATACCCAGTAAAAAAAACTACTTATAATATAAATGTATATAGTATATGCAATGAAGCACTGCCTTAACAGTCCTCGACAACTGGCGGATCTTTTACGAGTTCCACCAGGAAGAGATAAAGGCAAAAGGCGGCGTTGACCACCTTGCACTTAAGCAGTTAAACAGCACTGCTCGTACAGGCTCAAGGCATACCCAGAAAAAAAACTACTTATAATAGTATAAATGTATATAGTATATGCAATGAAGCACTGCCTTAACAGTCCTCGACAACTGGCGGATCTTTTACAAGTTCCACCAGGAAGAGATAAAGGCAAAAGGCGGCGTTGACCACCTTGCACTGAAGCTGTTAAACAGCACTGTTTGGACAGACTCAAGGCATACCCAGTAAAAAAACTACTTATAATATTAAACTAGTCAATAATGAATTCACAATAACACACCAATTATTGTTGTATATAAATTGATGCATGACTTTCAGAAGAATATAATATTATTAATACATTGGTCCAGTTTATGTGGTTTCAAAAACCTTTGAATTATACAATCCAGGATTTTGTTAATTCAAGGTGATAATCTGATATTGAGGTGAGCAAATTGAGAATTTACAAATATGAAACGCACTTTTCTATCAGTAATCAGTTACAAATGCAGTGAGCTAACCTCATTCAATTTCCTGATTCCTGAATGCCATTTCCAGCACTCTCTTCCAGCATTTTCAAAAATTTCATTCCCTTTTGTTGAAATCACTTTTTCCAGGGCCCCTGTCAGTAAGGTATATATCAAAACATTTCCAATTTTGTTTTCTAAATTTTTAAAGTAAAGCATTTATGGCTAAATCCTTTGCAGGTTTATTCATTGTGGTAAAATAGTTGCATTATTTTCTTTCGAAGAAACCAGAAAGGCAGTAACATTTTATAGAATCTTCAAAATATGGCAGTCATCTGTTCATGAACAGTGGGCTCTAATAGCCTATGATATTCACTATATAGATAGTAGATATAGCATGTACTCATGACAAGTCTCAAAATCAATGGTAAACACTTTGCCATTTGAAAATGGCAAAGTGTTTACCATGTTTATTAGTAAACAATTAACATTATAAACTGGCCAATAGACAATAGTATAAACTCTGTGTAATATATTGTGTAATATTAAATTTAAAATATGACAAAATAAACAGAAGACAGGGTTGTTGAAGTTACAGATTTTCTGGTGAAAAAAACACTGTCACACTGATACATTAATAATTTCAATATCAAAATACCCTGGCATATATTCTTGCAATAAAAAGCATGAATAAGAGCACTAAGAGCGCTCTATATAAACATGTAAATATTTTATTTAATTGACCGGATCAGTGTTGCCAACTGTAATTTTGTAAAAATCCCAAGTAAGCGCCTGAAATATCCCGAGATTCCCCCTAAAATCCCGAGATTCTAATTTCAACCCCAGTCCTCAGCTTTGGCGCACCCTAGTACCCAGTCCGGTCAGTTTGCGTTTCAAAAGCGGTACTTCTCTGCATAACCGATTGTACAAATAGGACAAATAGTCTTTATTGAGTGACTTTGAGTAGCGTTTTTGCCGCAAGTATTAATTTACCTTAGATTTTTAACATGTTTATTTGTCAAATTAACGAAAACATCTTTTCCCAAATTCCAAACTTCCCTTTCCCAAAAATCCCTAAAAAAATCCCGAGATTACCATTTGAGAAATAAATCCCAAAAAAATCCCAACTGCTTCAAAAAATCCCGAGATCTCGGGATAAAATCCCGAACTTGGCAACACTGGACCGGATACCGTTATTTTTGCGCGCCAAAATCAAACATTTGATTTCAGAATATTGGCGGATTTGTAATACACGAACTGTATATGCCCTTCCGCAAAAACATCTATTGAAAGACTGCATTCGTCGAATCTCTGCAGTTAGTGCCATGCGGCGTTTAGCCGAAGAAACCAACATATAGAAACAAATAAAACCGAGGATAAAACATGTAAACAGCGGAATGAAGTCAATGAACGGATCGGCCAAAGGTTAACCCTGCAGTTATATGTATATTTACCTTCAAATTGCGCACAATATAATCCTCAAAACCCATTTCCACCAACTACTTTTTTAACCCGTCAATTGATTTTTCCATCTTTTTGGCTTTTAACGTCCAGCGCAGATTATTCAACAGATTCTAACGCACAACAGACTCTGCGACTTATCAGTTGCCAAAGACTAAAATTCATACATTCGCAGTGCTTCCACTACGCAAATTATTCACTTTACTCTTTTACTCGTGAAGTGTGTAAAATTACCAGCAAATGATCATGTTGAGTAATTTTACTCAATACTTGAGTAAAACCGTTAAACTGAAGCATTCATTTTACTCAGACCTTGAGTAAAATGTAATTGCAAATAATCAGTTTACTCAATGTTTGAGTAAATTATCAAGTTTTATCGTAAAATTGAGTTATTTTACTCAATGTGAGTATATTTACTCGGCTTGTTGAGTACATCATCCAAAGTTACTCAAAACAATTTACTCAAACATTTGCGTAAACACTTTACTCAAAATTTTGAGTGGAACCCCTCGGTATTCGCGTAAATCTACGCATGAATTGAGTAAAAATAACGTTTTACTCAACTTTTTGAGTAATTTTACTCGAATTCAAAAACACTTTTTTTGCAGTGTAAGAGCATTGATGTTGATTCAATAAAACGATTAAATGACCAATCGTACTTAGTTTAAGACGGTGATCGTATAAAGTGGACGGGGAATTACGAGTTGTTGAAAGAATTTATTGCTAATGTGCTCCAACTTACGGGAAATTGGCGAACTCCTGGAGGCAGATCGAAGCAGTTCCGAAGTTCAAATTTTGATATTGTTGTATTCTGGTACCCGGGAAAGCTAAATTCCCTGACGTTTAGTGGGAAAGACGGGGTAGATATTAAAAACTATTTGGTTAGTGTGTTGAACAAGGACTTTGTTGATTATACAAGCGGTGTATCGAACAGCTTAGTTATAAATTCAAAAGATCAATGTTCATTACCGATTACACCATCCGAACATAATATTAACAACTCAGTTGAGATTTCAGAGATAGATGTCGAAAGCACAAACCAAACCTCATTCAGTCATGCTCAACAGTCTGAAGAACATAAACTGATGATATCTGAAAACTGCCTTATGTCTTTGTGCAATCCGAATTGTGATTGTAAGTGCAGCCTTCTAGCCGCTGAACTTGAAGGCATTAAACTCGAAATGGCTATTATGCGGAATGATATTCAGTCGAATACATATACAGCCGACACAAATTTAGAAGAAAATATTAAACGTTTGGAGCAAGATTTGGAAAACGAAAGATCAAAAAATAATAAACTTCAAGCGGATATATTAATCTTAGTTAACGGTAGAAATGCGGAAACAGCCGAACTCAAAAATATTATTAATTCCCTTGAAAAATCACTTATAACTAGTGAAGCACAAAATCACTCGCTCAAGCGTGAAATTGCTCAATTGAATAAACAAAGTAAATCAAATTTGACCGAGCTAAATAGTGAGATTAGCGACGAAAAAGATGTCTGTCATGTCAATAGGATGTGCGATGTGGTTAGGGAACAAGCCGGTATTACAAGCAGAGAAGTGTCAGTCGCGTTTAAAGAGAATGATAATAGTTCAGAGCGAAAAAGTTAGTAGATTCCCGATTAAAAATGTTCTCAAGCACAGTGTAAATTCTACCACTTCCGTGGAAGGAATTATTGGTAAAGCCCCGTGTGTCAATAGTATCGAGCAACGTTATACGGGTGAAAAACAGATTAGTACCGGCCAGAATTATGAAATAAGAAACGCTCAAAGAATTCCCAAAAAGAGCCCACAAAGGAACGTAATGGGCCAACCCATTTCTACGGACAACCTATCCCTACGCGAATCACTAAGCGACTGAAACCGACTAAATTTCGCAGAAAAACTTCCCGTCAGGAAAAAGCCGGCCCCTTGACCACAGAGGATTTTCGTTGAAAGTTCGACCGAGAGAAAAAATCAAATGGTTCCGTTGGTACTATTAAACGACTCCAATCGTAAATTTGAAGACAAAATCCATAAGAATAGTATCAGGAATAACTTAATTTCAATTAAGAAAACGCCTTCTATTGTCACACCGACATTTAACGTACCTAACATTCTGTTAACAAATGTGAGGTCGTTAGCTCCAAAATTAGATGAAATTTCTAACTTCATGTTATGCCAAAACATTGATCTGGGACTTATCACAGAGACTTGGCTTAGAGACTCAATACCGGATTGTTCCATAAATATTCCAGGATATACAATTTTTCGCCGGGATAGAGTTAAAGATGCTCACGGTGGGGTCTGTATTTATGTTCATGCTGAACGAGTGCAAAATTTTAAGCCAATATTTGATGTAAATTGCTGTGACGACCACGAAATCCTTTGGCTTCATATTAGACCTAATCGTTTACCACGGGGCATCTCAAGTATAATTGTTGGAGTCTTATACCATCCCCCGGGCAACTGTGATGCGTTAATCCGAGAACATTTATTTATCTCTCTTACAAGAATAGAGTCCAAATACCAAAGTTGCGGCATAATCTTAGCTGGAGACTTTAACCGTTTAAAAGTTAATAATCTGTTAAAACAATTTCGTCTTAAACAACTTATAAAGGTCCCTACAAGAAATAATGTCACTTTAGACCTATTGTTGACGAATATGCATGAATATTATACGGTACCTCAGGCGTTTCCTCCTTTTGGTCTTTCTGACCATAACACTATAGTGATACCACCAAGCATTAAGCCCAGTAATAAAGAAAAGAAGAAGACTATAACGAAGCGCGATAGACGAGCAAACTGCAGAGCAGAACTGGGAAGATGGGTTGGGATAAAATGCGGATCCGGACGGACGGACGGATAGGCGAACGGACGGACAAAAAGAATAAAATGCGGATTGCGGACAAAAAGAATAAAATGCGGATTGCGGACAAAAAGAATAAAATGCGGACAAAAAGAATAAATTGCGGACAAAAAGAATAAAATGCGGACAAAAAGAATAAAATGCGGACAAAAAGAATAAAATGCGGATAAAGGAACAAGGAGTATACTAAATTGCAGATCACGAAGACTGGCGTAACCGTCACATCTTCGTCACATCTCACGAGAAAACGACCGAGCGCGTGAATGATCGTGAGAGCTATATAGCAATGTAGGACGTTTGGTTGTCAAACAAAAATGCACTGCTCTTTCAGCTGGCGATGAAAATTCTCAACCCCAAGAAAGTTACGTATTTTTAATCAAATTATCAGGCAGAGGGGGTCCAGGGGGCCTGTGTCCCCCAAAATTTTTTAAGGGACCAAAAGTGCCCTTTTTGTGATGAAAAATGCCTTTATGTCCCTGTATGTTAAACCAACTGTTTTTCTAAGCCTGGCCGCCGGTTGTATAAAGCTTTTAACTAGATTTTGCGTAGTTAAAGATTTAAACCAGCAACTTCCTCAACTATTAAACCCGCAGCCATCTGAACCATCGATCCAGCAACAACTTCAACCTTCAACCCTACAAACAGTTCAACCTTTAAACTGGCAACAATCGCAACGTTCAAATCAACAACCATCCTCAGCATATTTGCAATCATCGGATCAGTGCAACCATTACAGTCCTCGAACCCGCAACCGTTTTCATGGCCACTAGGTAATAATGATCTTACATTCAGGCCGGCGCCGGCAAGTGGAATTTTTGAAATTCACCTTTTGAACTTTTGTCCCTCTATGGTGCGAACATGCTATGGCTGCGCTCAACAGTTGAAACCTGGTGAACAAATTTCCCCCCCCTCCGCACAATTTAACAATCGTTTCAAGAATGCCTAGGAGCTTTCGTCTCCCTTCTGGCGAAATTGGAAACAAGGAAGGAAATGTTTATTTCCATGTTAACAAAAACTGTGTAAGTCTAAGACAGCCGTATTTTCATCCGAATATGTTGTCGATACCATCATGGGTTATGCCACTATTGATTCCAGAACATATCGTATTCCTACGTCAATTTGGAGTTCAAGTTTGAAGTTTCAAATGTATACATATAATTATTTAGTTTATGGTTATTTCACTGTTGAATGTATCTTTAATGACTAGATATAATTGATATTGAGTTCTAGTTTATTGATTTTGAGGGGTTAAATGTTGAATATTTTGTATTATGCTTATAATTTACATTTAATCACAATGTACGAAGATCAGCTTAATTTACATTGTACAGCTCAATCCGCATTTTATTCTTTTTGTCCGCATTTTATTCTTTTTGTCCGCATTTTATTCTTTTTGTCCGCAATCCGCATTTTATTCTTTTTGTCCGCAATCCGCATTTTATTCTTTTTGTCCGTCCGTCCGCCTATCCGTCCGTCCGTCCGGATCCGCATTTTATCCCAACCCTGTCCAGAAGCTCTATATTTAAGACTGGCACGTGCGCCGGAGTTAACGCCAGAACGGCGTCTTGTTTAGTTACAGATTTCCGCACGTAATACAAAAGTATACAATTTTGCCAACTTCGCATGGCTATATTTTTCGTATTTTACAAGTTTCGCAGCCAATCTTTGCATTTGCACTAATTTAAGTAAGATCTTTTCTAACTGTGATGATTTATTTTGTTTTTGGTTACTTCAATTAAAAAGTTTAAATCGCAAGTCGTCCATTGCCAACTGGATCTTATTTAGATTATTAATATATAGGGTTGAGTGTGTTGGAAGTTCTGCGGGGGGCGGGCATGTGATCCCTAGATGCAGTGTTATGAGTTATGACTCATAGAAGTCCAATCTAATTTTAATAACTTCCAGGAAAGTCTCCATGAGATTTTATAAAGTGTGGTTTCATATAGCTGATAAAGCTCCGTACAACTGGCGAAAAATTTCACGAATTTTTCTTGACCAGTTTTACGATATATTTGGTGTCATAATTAATATGGTATATTTTCCGATAATATGAATAAAATGAGTATACGTCAGAATCTGAAAACAAACAAAAAATGATAAAACTTCAATTGGGACGTTCGATTGGTAAGAAGACTGCGCAAGTTTTCTTTGATGGCCGTGCATACGAGCATTTTTCCTTGTTGAAAAGCTGGCATGACCAGCTTTTCAACATGGCTCCTTGTAAGGGAAGCCCCAATGTACTCAAAACTCTTTTTTAAATATTCAGTAATTGGTTAGAAAGTGAAAGATTTATGTCACCATTTCAAAGATTATAATTATTCATATTTTTCTCCCTAATTGTGATCAATTTATTTTTTAAGTTGGGGGATGAGTGGGGGATTTTAGATTTGTCATATCGTGCTTTGTTCACGAAATCTTTTGGCTAAAAATAGCCAATAAACTGTCGATCCGCCATCTACGATTATCTTTAATCTTGACTACCAATGATGAATATGCTGCGACACTAAGCTTGAATTTAAACCTGAAATCGATCGAAATGTGACGTCATAAAAACGGTAGTTAATGAAAACCTGATCTTTATCATAAAAACCTTTACTTTTATCATAATTTTAATATATATTAAATAATGTGTAAATGCGTATAATGTGCATGTAAATCATCTATATAATGCGTATAAATGCCTCGTAAATACGCATAGCTTGGATAATCTCCCAAAATTAAAATTTCGCATCTGGAAGCAGGGCAGTACACATGCACAGGGGATGAGACATGGGGGATGTCACACCGGCCAAAAAAAATTTATTTGGACTTACAGTCGGCAGATAGTAATACTATTTTTGCTGGCAGAAAAATGGAGAAGTAAACGGTAACCCAATTGCGAATAGTTTAAACTTTATTTGTCGAAAAAATGCACTAATACAATTAAAATTTAAACAAAGCCATTGCTACATTGATAAAATTGACACATATGACGTATGAATTCCAGAGGTTCAAAGTGTCTTAATTTCGAGTCAATTATGCACACTTCAAATTAAAGCCAGGAACAGTTGATGAAAAAATTAATCAACTATCGGTCCTCTACCAGGAATCGAACCTACGCTTTTGCGATGCCGGTGCAATGCTCTTGCCACTGAGCTACAGGGGTAGCTGAGAAGAGCAAGCGTAGTTAATGTAATGCCGGGAATAGGTGAGGGTAAATCAATTCATGATTCCTGCCTGTAAAACAATTTACGATTCCTGCCAGGAGGGCTGATAGTTGACTCATTTTTTCATCAACTGTTCCTGGCTTGAATTGTGTATAATCCACTTGAAGTGTGTATAATCCACTCGAAATTAAGACACTTTAAAAAAAAACTTTATAGAATTTACCTGCATCGCGTGAAGTGCAAAAAATCATCCATTTCCATTAACTGTTACTGGCTTGAATTTGAAGTGTGTATAAACCACTCGAAATGTCATTTATTAGCTAACTGGTCATAAATTAAAATCCTTTTGTCTCAACGGAAGACGTACATCACGGTACATGTTCAGGCCAGTTGCTGATCTAGAGGTAGTCAGATTAAATTAATTACTACAATAGATCTAGTGGTAGTCAAATTAAAGTAATTACTACAGGCTACAGCTTAAAATCGCAATCGCATTGGTAGATATTTTCATTCAAGAATAATCTAATTGGTGGACTTGGGAAGTCGCGCTATAAAAATAACAAAGCGCATACAACTATTCTCCAGTGATCATGCACTGACAATGATAGCCATCGCGGAATATTTAGCATTTTCAGCTGCTAAACCATCGCATGCATTTAATTGGAAAGTTTGCAGTCGTCAATTCAGAGCACCACGTGTAAGTTAAATATTTTTATTATTATTTTTTTTTTATTATTGAAAAATTACACATCAAATAGCTATTCTAAAAAGCTAAATTGCGATGCATATTACAATATTATGCTAAATTTCGATGCATATCACAAACCTACTATAAGCTAAGTATTGCAGTTAAAATTTGTCCTATCATATCTTATATCTATAAAAATTGGTATATCATATATTAAGATCGTAACGTATTAAAAAGTTATTATATCTATAAAAATTGATTTAGAATTTTATATCATATATTAAGAGAATTATTAAAAAGTTCGATTGAGGAAACAATTGGGCTGTTCCTAAAACGTTCAGTTTTGCAATAGTAATTATAAAACAAATCACCATTCTGTCTTGTGTCCCTTTGCCGTATCTGGCAAAGTTTATTTGGGAGAAGATGATGCAATTTGTGTTGAGGATTACACATTTTAGTAATAAGATCAATGCACATCGCAATTCGACGCTCCTGAAGTGTTTGCAGCCCAGCTTTTAGCAATGTTCTTTCATAGTTCTTTTCGGAGTAGATTATCCTCAAGGCTCTTTCTTGTATTCTTTCGATACGACAACTTTGTGCTTTAGTAAGTCCCCCGTGCCAAACTTGCGCCCCATATTCGAGTGTGGGCCTGATGGCTGAGGTGTAAAATCTTTTCATATCTTTGATGTCCGCGCCGTATTTCTTTAAAACTTTTAATAGAAAAAGTCTTTTTGCTGCCTTCCTTGTTATGTAGTCAGTATTTGTGTCCCACTTTAAATTATCATTCACCCATAAACCAAGTAATTTGAATGTAGAGACCCTCTCCAAAGTTATATTATTAAATGTAAGTGCCGGGATGACCGTCTTATTCTTACGAAAGTCCAACTGCATTTCTTTGCATTTCTTAAGGTTTAATTCCATTTTTTGAGACGAAGCAAAATCCATGATTTTTCTAACATTATCGTACGCACTACCAACTTGTGATCCCGAGACATGGTCGCTGACGTTAATGATTTCCGACATTGTTGTGTCGTCCATAAATAAAGTAAGATCTTCATCATTATCGTTAGCACCGGTGTTCCGATCATCATTAATCACCGTTTGCAAATCATTAATATGAACGATAAACGCCAATGGACCGATACGACTACCTTGGGGCACTCCTCCATTGACCGTACAGCGTGTAGAAATTTCATTACCAAACCTTGTCGCTTGTGTCCTGTTACTCAAATAAGATCCAAGCCAACTGATTAGCCCAGGTCAAATCCCTATTTTGCAACAGTTATCCAATAATACATTGTGATCAATTATGTCGAACGCTTTGCGGAAATCAAGGAAGACAATTCTTATTACTCGTTGTGGTAGCTCTAAAGCTTGACTCCATTTATGCACAAGGTGAACGAGTGCAAGGATCGCTGACGAACCTGGAACACCACCATATTGATCTTTACAAATTTGGGGCTTATGTCAGTATACATCCAATCGACAACATATGACTCTTGTATTTTTGAATTGTACTAGTAAGAGCTATCGGTCTTATTTCATCCAGTTCAATACATGGTTCGACTTTTGGTATTGGAGCTAAGTAGAATTCTTTCCATAATTTAGGGAAGACTTTCTGTTCAAATGATGCATTAAAAATGTTGCTAACGGAAGTGCATAGAAATGGGCAAACATTTTGATTATTTTGAGGCAGGGGTCGTTTGGGCCGGGAGCTTTGTTAGGCTGAATTAACGAAAGCTTGGTTGCAACGCTTTCCGGTGTGATAGTTGGTAGGTATCGCACTGGCCATAGGATAACCATTTGGACTGAACTGGCGGGAAATCCTTTGTTAGATTAGCGAAAAACGAGTTGATCATATTTGCAGCGTCATTATCTCAATAGTAGTGCCAGATCCCGGATCACTGAGATTTATAGGCGTTCTTTTCTTTCCAGTAAGTTTCCAAACCTTCTTCCACCATGTTCGAGCGTTGCCTTCTATTCTGTCCTCTAATATTCTTTTCATAGTAGTTCTTCTTTGCCCTACGGATTTCTAGTGCTACTCTATTTCGTAGTTCCTTGAACTTAGATGAGCGTCCCTGTTTATATGCATTATCACGCTTCTTTAATAACCCTTTTATTTTTACTGTAATGAAAAATTTGTCGTCAGAATGTATCCTAACTGTTTTCTCTGGAAAATAGTAATTAATCATATCACTGGTAGATCTGGTAAAAAAGGCAACCTTTTCGTTTACATCTTCTGCATTTAGCAAGGGTGACCAATCAAACTGGGAAAGACTAGACGTGAATTGTTGTAGCCCATAACTGCGTATTGGACGAAATTTGATTTTATTCACAGTGTTTGTGACATCCTGCTGCACTTTTGCTTTCCAGATAATCATATTATGGTCAGAGGTTGACAGTGGTGCAATTACTTCCGGGCACTGATAATTTGACCCAATGTTGGTAAAAATTAAATCTAAAATATTGGTATTACGTGTCGGATCCTTGACCACTTGCTTGAAATTAGTGTCACAGTAGTTCGAAATACACTTAGGGTCGAAACCGTTACTGCAGGGGTTAAAATCTCCGGCCACAATAAATCCTGTTTCTGGGCTCTCAGACGATACAATGTCATAGCATGAATAAAAGTGATCATAAAAGTCATCCAAACTTTCTCGATCCATTGAAGGAGGCAAATATACGCTGGCAACAGCAATCCTCGAGACCGATCGTGGAAGCCACTTCGGACGCAGGATTAACCACTGGCATTCGAAATTTTGATCGGAAAGGTCATAACGGACTTTAGCTGGAATCTCTTCTTGAACATAAATCGCACAGCCGCCTCCAAACCCACTTTTTCTATCTTTTCGTATCAAGGTAAACCTTGAAATGCTAACCACTTCATTAGGTATGTTGTCGGAAAGCCATGTTTCTGTGACGATGATAATTTCTATTTTGTGCTCACTCACATAATATTCTAACTCGTCAACTTTTCCCAAAATAGATCTTGCATTGACGACAAGCACGTTAGGCAACACGCGGGATTGGTTTACATTATTATTTGTTTTGATTTGTACCAGATTACTACATTACGGTATCTGTTCTGGTTGAATAGCAACTGTTTATGACCGAGTTATCTTGTGGACCAGCTCTAGATGCCTGAGCCAGTCTGTCCAACGACGATGTCGAAAACCCTGATTTCGGTACACATGTCTGTGTTTATTTATTTGCTTTATGTTCGCTGATCGTGGGCGGTAAGTGATGCGCACTGGAATGCTTTGAAGTTGTTGATTTTGATTGTGTTTCTGTGCAGTCTGTGGCACGATAATAACGTCATTGTCCGCATCACTGCATTGTTGCAGGCAGGTTTTGGCCATTTAAATTTAAAACTTCATGGTGGTTGGTTTGAATAATAGCTTTATCTCTCTCATGTTGTTGAATACAAATTCGGTTACTAGTACTTAAATGGTCATTGTTTTCAGTAATAATATCATCGTTTTCCTCATGCACAGTAATGCAGCTTGAATTCGCAATGGAATCGTTGATACCATGAGTTTCAGATGTTACGCTAGCTTCGTCAATTGTGATGTAGTCATCCAAACACGAAGGAGGACTATTTGAAGTTTGTAATAGATCTGTGGTAACTCCGTTATTAATCGGCGATATATTTCTGGAATGGTTCTCCAAGCCATTAGCACCCAGGATCGTCAAATTCGATTGATTCTGGTGAGACCAACACTGAAGGTCAGTTAGTGTTATATCGTTGTTAACATATTCAAGCTCACTCGACTTTTGTTCACAATTGTGAGCATTTCTATTATTGTGAGCAGTTCCCCAATTTGCATTGTTGTTGTCTTTTGTTTTGTTGATGTCTTTACTCACTGGTGTATCGCATGGAAATATAGTTTGCGGTTTATTAGCGACTCCTTGCTGTTGGATAAGTGATTTCAATGTTTTAAATCTCTTGTCTTAGATTCAAAACTTCCGCCTCCAGCCTATTGTTTTTACATTTTTGTTCGTTGAGATCTGTTTGTAACCGAACAATATCGTCGCTATTTTTACGGTCCACAAGGGATGAAGGAATCTCAGTGTTTGCCAAAGCTTGCAATGCATCAACTCTACTTTTCAAAATTTCTATATCTAGATTCATGTCTTCAATATACTGGTTTAAACAACCATCACTCGAATTTTGTAGGTTAAAATCATTGGACGAAGAACAGTCGTCTGGTACAGTGCGGGTAGTTATCGGAGGTTTGTCGTCATGAACGTTATCATGAATTTCAGTGTTGACGTCCTTTATGGCTTCATCGCTCCTAGGGCAAACACTATCGGCCAGATCTGCATCTTTCAGAGAGCATATATATATCAAAATTTCTTTTAAACGGACGCCTTCCTCCCCTCGAAAAGTCAATGTACCCAGTTCGTAGTTCCATGTAAAAATTAGATCAGAGATCGAACTATTAAATTTTTTATACTTGCCGCCCGATGATATCCAATTTCCAGATTGTCCTATTGCACATTTAGTGAAATACTTCAACATTTCAAAGGAGTCAGTCCATTTAAGACGGCTTCCATGATAACTAAAACAATTCTCTTCTTTGTAACGAAGAATTTCATTCAAATTCCAGTCGGATAGATTATTGTTCAGACGTTTTAAAGCAGAGCTTAATTTACTGTGTGCCATGTTGTCCGCCATGTTTAGCACTAACCAGTTGAGCACTTTCAACTGCTTGACCGTTGCCGTTACTCACATCTAGTTCAGTAAGTTTGCAGCCGGTCACTCGTAAGGGCATCGCTCAAACTTATCGCACCTTTATTCAGTAAATCTTTGCCTCATTTAGTTCAGTAGGTTTGCAGTTGTCATTCTTTAGAGCATCGCCTACCCTTAAATACTTACCCAGCTTGACTTTCTTGAGCTGCTAAATAATTCATTTGCCATTTATATCTAGTTTAGACTTTAGTCAGGGGCAAGGCGAACGAGCTAGGATTTCGGGAGTGTTTTGTCATAATGATCAACTTTCCAGTTGCGCACAGAAACTACGTTTGGCCGCCTTCCATTCGAGCTGGTCATATGACTTAGTGATGACTTTCTGATAGCTTTCTATTATGTGACTACGAGTTTTCATTGATGGCGTAACTGCAAACACGAGGGACTGGCGAATCTCCTACTCAGTCATAGTCGTTCCCGTAGTCACTGCTAATTGCTAAAGCTCCCAAAATGATAGAAATGTCGATCTCTGTCCGTCCGTCGTTCACAGTGGTTGAACCATGACAAATAACGGATGTTGGCACTCCTGCATGGCCCGTGCCAACGGTTTCGTCGACCTCGTGCCGCATCAAAATTTCGAGAATTCGAGAATTAAGAAATTCGAGCAACGTTCAGCTGAAAATTCGGGCAAACTGAAAGAGTTACATGCATAGCCAGAATTTTGAAACCATATTTTGCAATATATATCACATATGTGTATCCTTTTTGTCACTTTTTTCACTTTATTGAAAGCACATCCGGCGCTTTGCCACGGAATCAGTTCTCTTGCCAAAGGTCACTACATTCTTTCTCTAAATCGTGGTTAAACGAAACAAAATGAAGTTTATTGTTACAAATCTGGTAAAAGTTAAAATTCTGGCACATTGTATATTAATCAGTCAAAAATCCGAAAGCTTTGCAGTATTTAGTAAATACTTACGTGATGTCACCATGCAAACGTACAAGAATACTGAAGTACATTCTTTCAGGTATCGAATTGACTGACTTCGTATGACTGATATGACGTCTCCGGAGCAATGTTACAAAACCAGTTCACATTTTCACCGCGTAAAATACTAAGGATTCAAACCTTTCCCAAAATAAATAAATAAAATTAAAATGAGGTTTTAAAATATGTTTGTATATTAATGTCATAGAAATTAGGGCGGTATTCGTATTTCCTATTGAAGCAGCTTGAGTGCAGCTTGCCCGGCTAGTTACTCAGAGCAACATGCACGATCACAATATTGACTTATAAACCTGAAAACAATCATTTCATTGGTGTCCACCATGGGTGTGGTTGCTCAACTGCTAAGAATGACGGAAGCTGAAAATCACGTGGTTCTTCACTCGTTGCTGGTTGTTAAGTTAAGGCAGGGGGTTTAACAACCAGAAATAACGAATGTTTCCCGCCACCATCCTTCAGACAAGGTTTTTCCTGATGTTAGCCGTTGATCGCAAATGAGTGTCAATCCCCGTGTGTCGCGATGTTTTGTGCTTCAAGATTAAAAATAACTGTGAAATTATATGAACAAATACATTATTTCCTCTGTTTGACTAATTGGTGTTCGCCATGCAGTCTCAGGAGTAGTGTTAAAATGACTCCGGAGCAGTATTGTCGAGAATTTGATTCCCACCGTGCATGGTCAAGCTAATTTTTCAGCTTGCCCGGTTCGTTACTCAAAGTAAGACGATCACAATATTGATTCAAAAACCTCACTCATATAATTATACATTATCACCATCAAAACAATCATTTTGCACTAGCGATGCACTTGCTTCTTAATGAAATGTTCCTTTCTCAGTCAAAATGTCGTCGGTGTTTTCAGTTGTTTGGTGATAGCGTTAAGGGTGTCAAGAACCGTTCTACCCCTGTTGTAATGTTTCGGTAGGATCCTCCAGCCCAGTCGCCCAGGACACTGGATTGAAGTCAAAACAATCCTTCGGGCACAATATCATTTAAGTTTCCAAATTTGGGTGAATATTTTAGTGGCGTTTAGCGGTATTTTATTTCATGTCAGTACTGAACCAAAAACTAAATAACCACCAAAAAAAACCTCTCACGTGCGGTTTTTATCCCATGGAAGGATTTTACGTGGTAATATGGACATTAATCACGGTATTTCGTTGTCGTTGACCCCCTTTATATTTTATAAAATAAATTTCGTAAATAGCTACGTTTTCGTCGCCTTTACGGCGAATGAATCGGCGATGAAATACAATAGTATCCCCCCAACCATCCCTAAATGTGCAGAGAATATTGCACAAAAAAACCCATTAGCATTGATTGGATCAACCTGACTCGGGTTTAAATAATCGTTTTCATATTACAACATAACAAAGACGCGAGTTCAATGAGGAAAATCGTACTCCCCTTACCATTGATTGTGCGCACTACGTAAACAAAAAACTCACATGCATGAGCTTCCACTTCGGTCTTTGTTGTTTGTCTTTTCATCCTCAGTTTTTTCTTCTTTGAAACAACAAGTTGCCAAACAATTTTCCATTTGTGTCCATTGTGCATTCCCGCTCAATAAGCTCGTGCTCAATTTTTCTACATTCGCAAGCGAAATAAAGCAATTAATTTGTGTAAAACAATAGACAATTACGTTGCCTATAAGGTCTGTGACGTAATTGAGGTGTTGAATTAAATAGACTTCGTCATCTCAACAACTCCTGAACGCAGAGTTGCAAAAACTGTTCATTTCCTATTGCAATGCATGCACAAGCAGTAATTAGCACCTCGAACCCAAAGCATTAGGTTGCAGGCTGAATTCCAACCGTGGTCAAGTTAATTTTTCAACTTGCTCGTTTGCTTACACAGAGAAAGCCGATCTTAATAATGATTCATAAAATGATACATATGCATTATCAACATGAGAATAACCATTTTCCTATGGCGATGTACCTGCTTCTTAATGAAATGCTCTTACTCGGTCAAAATATCGTCGGTTTTTTTTAGGTGTTTGGTGATAGTGTTAAGGGTGTCAAGCACTGTTTTTCCCCTGTTGCAGTTTTTCGGTAGGATCCTCCATCCAGTCACTCAGGACATCGGATTGAAATCAAAACAATCCTATCGCACTGGTGATATTGCTGCCTCATCAAGGTCCTTCGGACACAATGTCATCCGAGTTGTGAAATTTTGGGTGATGATTTTAATGGTGTTCAGCGGTGTTTTAGTTCATGACTGAATCAGAAATTAAACCACCAACACCGAACACCCCTCTCACGTGCGGTTTTTTTTCGTTGAAGGCTTTTACGTGGTAATATGGACACTAATCTCGGTATTTCGTTGTCGTTGACGCCCTTTTTATTCTATAAAACAGATTTCGTATGTAGCTACGTTTTCGACGCCTTTTACGGCGAATGAATCGGCGAAGTGATACAATAGTATCCCCACCCCCCATTCCATAATGATTGGATCAACCTGACTCGGGTTTAAAAAAATATTTTCATATTACAATAATTACAACAAAGACGCGAGTTCAATGAGGAAACTCGTACTCCCCTTACCATTGATTGTGCGCACTACGCAAACTAAAACTCACATGCATGAGCCTCCATTTTGGTGTGTGTTGTTTGTCTTTTCATCGTCTGTTTTTTTTCTTTTGAAACAACAAGTTGCCAAACAATTTTCCATTTGTGTGCATTTTGCATTTCCGCTCTAAAAGCTCGTGCTCAATTTTTCGACATTCGCAAGCCAAATAAAGCAATTAATTTGTGTAAAACAATAGACAATTACGTTGCGTATATGGGCTGTGACGTAATTGAGGTGTTGAATTAAATAGACTTCGTCATCTCAACAATACCTGAACGCAGAGTTGAAAAAACTGTTCATTTCTTATTGCCATGCATGCACAAGCAGTATTTAGCGCCTCGGACCCAAAGCATTAGGTTGCAGGCTGAATTCCAACCGTTGTCAAGCTAATTCTTCAGCTTGCTCGCTCTGTTTGTCATAGGAAGACGATCGCAATTTCCCGCGTGCAGTATCAAGCAATCCTGCACGGAAAACCATTTAGTTTAAAGGTTAAAACAAGCAGTACGCAGACAATCGCCGGAAAACTAAAGATCGTAACATCGCTGTAGGTGATTGATTTTTGGTTAGATAGAAAAACAAAACAAGCTGACAACAAACTTTCACACCACACCATATCGTGTTATATAGGAACAAACAAATCACAAGTTACAGGACAAAATAAAGATGGACACAAAAGGACGAAAAACGTGTCACACTTAAGGTTAATTTCGCAGCGGGCTGTCTCTGCCCTATATAACACATCGAAATTATCCTGGGTACGATGTTGACTTAAGGCCCATTTACACTATAGTCTATGCGATTTGTCGTAAATGATTCGTACCCTAGTTTCGTGTGAGCGTATGAACACACGTGCAAATGTTACACTTTAAGTTTTAACCGGAACAAAATTGATTGGCGATTGTGGCATAGACACTGGTCAGAATGGTAATTGCATACAACTTACCGTGTTGGCAAAATAGGCCTATAGGAGAGAGAGAACTCGTAAACAATAAATGTGTGAGAGAAACCGAGCTGCAACCTGTTATAATTCTTTACTTTATATTTGCTCTTAAACTAAACTGTGATTTTTTTGGGATTGTCTGGGTGAACAAATCCCGATATATTTTTTAATTCGTAAAACTATTTCATAAAAGGCCTACACAGAGGAGAACGCGATTTGGCGCGATTTTTCAAACATTTTACCCTATATCATAATATTCTTGTAGATTGCTTAACCATAATACATTTTGACCGTATTATCGTTAAGTAATCTACAAGAATCTAATGATAGTTTAGTTTATCTTTTGGAAAATGAAAAACTTTGAAATATCGCGCCGCGTTGCCAAATAACCTCTGAAACTTCTATTTCTAATCAAGTCTGAAACTTCTATTTCTACAAACTGTTATTTCTACAAATCTGACTTGGGCATTGACGGCGGAGAAGTAGCTACGAAATTAACGAGTAAAAATTCAGAATAATCAAGCACTTTGCTGAGCACTTCGCGCGCATATTTTTAATGAGTCATTTGATAAACGCGTTTTTTCTGATTTTAGCGGATGGATCAATGATGATGCTGGAGATAAAATAATGTGCATGTTAAGCGTGGGCTGTGATGGGCTCCCTGGGTCAGGCAACGATTTATTCATTGCTGTCATTGATCACTGGGTCAATAGATAGATAGATAGATAATTTTAATAGTTTCTCCCAGAAGGGTTTTTCAGAACCTATTTACAATATTTAAGAAATAATTATATTATACTGGATAATTTACAATTAAAACTAAACTATGTTTAATAGAATGTTAAAAAGCTAATAGTATTTACAATGTCGATAACAGGCTAAAATGACAGTAAATGATCTTTCAAATGAGTTTTAAAAGTCTTAAGTGATGTACATTCCTTCAGTTTACTATCTAGGTTGTTCCAAATCACAGCTCCTCTATACGCAAATGACCGTTGACCTGTACTTGTTTTGAACCGGGGTATTTGTACTAAGTTGCAATACCTAGTTGACCTATTATGAATAGAAGTTCTCTTCTCGAACATATCACAGAGGTATTTTGGCGCTAAAGTGTTCATGCATTTATAAGTCATAACCGCATCACGGAAATAGAGCAATTTGTCGACAGTCAGCCACTCCAGATCTTTAAGTAATGGGGTTACATGATCATATTTCTTAGATCCTGTGATTATTTTACTTGCAAAATTTTGAACCGATTGAAGTTTCTTCATGTTAGCATTTGTTGTATTTGACCACACTGTGGAACAATATAACATTTTATTGATCACTAACGAGGATATTATCATGGTGAGTCGAAGTTGTTTTTAACTCGGTTTATCTGGCAAAATTTGTGGAGGCAAGATGATACTACTTTAGAGATATGTTTGTCATAACTTAGGTGTTTGTCCATCAACATTCTTAGATCTTCGCCCAATCAACAGGTTCTAAAAGCTTTCCCATGAAAGGAACCGAGATATTAACATCGAGCTCTCTTATCAACTGTCTTGTTCCAAGAATCATAAATTTAGTTTTGTCTGGGTTGACCAGAAGACTGTTTTCGCAGCACCAAGTCGCGATCATATATGTAGATCTTGTTCCAAGTTTTTTACAGCGTTGTCAACTTCTGATAGAGGAAACGATAACAGTAACTTTGTATCATCTACATATGATTCCAGATTGCCATTGTAGGATGTAGCGGGTAAATCGTTTAAGTATATACAGAAGAGCAGTGGCGATAAAATGGCCCCCTGAGGTACCCCATGAGTTAATAATAGTGGCTCCGATATTGTAGAATCAATACGAGTGACTTGAGGAGCGGTCAGTTAGGTAACTTCTAAACCAATTTATTGTGGAATTAGAAGCTCCGACATTGAATAATTTTTGGAGTAGCCTCTGGTGATTTATACTATCGAACGCCTTTGAGAGATCCAGCAACACTAGCGCTGTAAGCTTCTTTTTGTCCATGGCATCTAAGATTGAGTCAGTGGTGAAAATATTTAATGTTTCCGTCGAATGGAGTGTTTTGTTTCCACTTTGGTGGGGAGTTAATCGCTTGTAGTTGATTAAGTAGGAATTCAATTGTTCAAGAGCTAATTTTTCACACACTTTCGACGCTACTGCTAGTAGTGACACTGGTCGGTTATTAAAGGGTAGTTCATGATCACCTTCTTTATGTATAGGAATGAGCTCTGCCTTTTTCCATGCCAGTGGAAAGGTAGAAGTTCGGAAAGAACAGTTAATAATATCCGTAAGAGGACCCAAAATGACTGGAGGACAGTCTTTTATTATCTTTGGGTTAATTAAATCTGGGCCGGGAGATTTATTGTTAGGTAAAGATAACACCACTCGACGAACTTCATAACAAGATACCGCCCTAAACGAAAATTGATCGTTTTCCGGTATATAAACTTTTTCATAGGGTTCCTGCAGAGCGATGTTATTAGCAGCTGCTAGATGAATAGATTTCTTTGCAGCATTTTCACCAACTGATGAAAAAAATTGGTTGAATTCGTTTGCGATAGATTTGTGATCTTTGGTGTAAATTTGTCTCTCTTGGCTCTTTGATGGTACCAGACGGTTTATTATTTTCCAGATAGACCTCGGGTTATCTTTGTGTTGCTGTACTTCATTAGAATTATGTTCATTTTCTGCCTTCCTGAGAGCTTTTTTAATATTATTTCGGTAGATCTTGTAATTTTCCCAGTCCTTAGTGTCACGCGTAATTAGGAATTGATGGTGTAATCGGTCTCTCTCTTTCATTTGGTTTCTAAGATTTTGTGTGATAAAAGGGCAAGGTCGATTAAGAATCGCTGTTGTTTTAATCGGTGCGTGAACATCTAGTGTTGATTGCACAACATGGTTAAAGCGATGGAGTTTGTTATTTACATCTTCCTCTTCCAAAACGGATAAGAGGGAGTCTGACTTTCTAGCTAGATCGGTGAAGAAGTCATTAGGTACATAGATATACAAATGATAAACAAATGGACTAAATGATGTATATGGCTATATATCGATAATACTAAGAAGGTCATTCGTATCATCTTCCTTGACTTTCGCAAGACAATAAATTTTGAGTCATTTCTTAGAATTGCCAGTGTTAGACTCGAGCTGGTTGCTTGGTTTGAATCTTACCTCCACGTAAGATCATGTTTAAAACGGATCTATTTTAAATGGACGATCAATACGGATATATATATATCAATACGGATCAATACGGATATATATATATATATATATATATATATATATATATATATATATATATATCATAAAAAAGCAACAAAGCGATTACATTTTAAAATTGGCTTTATCTGGGGTTTTTCACTAAAATAGCCAAAGATAACCTGTTTCGTACTCTTGAAAACTTTTATCTTCCTCAATTTTCTCGATTTGCTCGGCTGAAAAGAAAGCGAAGAAAGCAGAACTCAGAAGCCTTGTAAAAACATAATAATTCATGGCAAAGTTTCTCGCACTTTTGCAATTCATTGGTGAATAATTGCTTGTTGATGCATGATAGACCTTCTAGGAGTTCTTATCTTTTTTTCAAACACCACGATGATTTAGACCTTTTTGACGCTTCAAACCTGCACATAAATTAATTAAAAAACAGAGAACGCAAATATTCTTCCGAAAAATCTTCACTTTAAATCTGTAAATCATACAAAATCTCAAAATTCCAGCATTTTGACACATTGCCCAGAGCACATTGCCCAAATGAGCAGAATGCTACTACTTAAGAAATAGAAAACATTTTCCGTGCTTCTGTACAGTATTTTAAAGAAACACGCGTGGGAGTTTGGGTGAACGAGAGATAATCAGGGGGAACGAGCCGGTAGGGCGAGTTTTTCACGTTATTTCGAGTGGCTCTTTATAGTCTGCTGTAGTTGAAGTACTCTAGTAATAAAGTTTGCATTGACACTTTCTGTCTCATCTTGAAGGTGAACCGTCTCGGTTATTAAATCATAGTTTGAATTGGTATTTGGTTTGTTCTTACCGTGCTGTAGTAAACGGGTTAGACAAGCAATGAACAACCCCGTTGCCTTGACCATATTCTCATTATTTTGCTTAGTTATTCCTTATAACTTGTTTCATTATAACTTATTATAAACCCGTTTGGGAAAATTGAAAGTACCCCAAAAACGTCGTCGTGAGAAAGGCTAATTGTGTTAAAATGTTATGACTGGTGAGTGGTCATTTTCCCTTATATCACTTTGCAAAAATTGCGCTGACCAATAGTCGAAGTTAAGAGACAAACAACGTTGCGTGATTTCAATAATAAAGATGTTCAATATACTGTTACGACCACGGTTGCCAGATTGCACAAAAAAGAACCCAAACATTGTTTTGGTCGAATAAAATCTAATGCATGGCACTCTTGAAGGTGACATTGTTGAAGGTGATACATTGTTGAAAATGACACTGCAAAAAAAATTCGCATTACAGAACCTTTTGAAACCTTTCTATTGAGTATTGATGAAGCTTCTTTAAGAAAATTTTTACATGCGACGGATTTTTACACTGTGCTAGTTGCGTCATTGAAGGTTATATGAGATATAAATCGCATAAAGAAGGGGGAAGAATGTGTTGCAAGCTGTGCCCACGCACCATTTTTCGAATGGACGCAGCCCCCCAATCTAACTTTCGTTCTGACGGGTCTCTGCCAAGCGCAAACTCTAAATAGGTTTTAGCTCTAGCAGATATGTTACCGAAGAGATATTTGTAATTTTAGCCGTCTAGGGAGAAATTTGGACGCTAAATTTGTCTGTAAAATGTGCAGAAAGCCACCGTGAAGTTCCCATGCAAGCATTAATGTTAGAAACTATGAGCGCGAATTGGAATTGACATTACAGTTGATTATGTTAATTTTGGGTAAGCAATAACATGTGTCGGAGCGGAGCGAGCAAACTCAGAAAAGAAAACCTTTTGTATATATTTTGAAATAGTTTTAAACAAAGCGAAGTGAACAGATGTAAAGCATTCAGTGTCTCTGGGACCATTCCCCACACTGAACGTTGCGACCCCGGCAGGACGTAGGCATCACGCGAAAATAATAACGGTTGGATTTCAACAAAGATCGGAACGAAATTCCGAAGAAAATCACACGGTGCGGTCTTAATACGTGAAATCATACAACTTTAACGAGATAAGAAAAGGCGTTTCGATCGACAAATATTCAAAAGGTTATAGTGTCGGACCAAGTTTATACAGTTTATGCAACATTTGGGATATATATCGTTTACAATATTTGAAATATATCGACGTGAAATGTGAAAGGAAACAATATGAAATATTACTAGCGGTGAAGCTACAAAGATACCCTATTACACCTTTTTCTGGAGATTACAAGGATTTGCTCCGTTTCTGGAACCAGTTCAACATCGAAGTCGATGAGTCAAATCTTTCCGAAATTAGTAAATTTCACTACTTAATAGAGTTGGGGAAACTGTTTTGGTTTATATGCTTCTGCACCGCTGTTTGTTTCAAGACTTTACAAAATAAGACTTCTATTGATCGACAAAATATTTATGAAAAAACATGTTCAACATAAAAAAGCGATTAAAAAAATTGATGTGAAACTTTAAGTTAACCCTGGGTTAAGCAAGCCGACTTTTGCAACCGGCCCAAGAGCTCGAGGATGCCACAAAAACACCATACCTCCATATGCCTACAACACGAAAGATCATCAATGGGCAACACAAGGAACAGTCAAAAGGAAAACGAAACCAAAGGAGAACAAGCAGGGCTCGTGACATCCCAACAACCAGGACAATCGTCAAAGGACAGTGAGAATCAGATTGAAGAACAAGGCATGAGAACAGCAACCCAGAATTCTTCTGCTATTCATCCACCTTACTTGCGAGCGTCGAAGGGGCGTCGGCGAGACTCATGATTGATACAGGTGCAAATCGTTCGTACATATGCAGTAACCCCATTACAAAGTTGAGGCCAAGACCAAAGAAAAAGGAAAGACGTTGTATTGAACAAATGTATGGCACTTCAAACAAGATGGTGGAGATCTATAACATCACGATTGGATCCCAACAGTGGGAAATGCGTTTAAGATGGAAATAGGGTGTATAAAGCAGAAAAGGATATCTTAACCCATGTAACAAATCCAAACATTAATCAGATAAAGAGAAAACCACCACGCCTTCGACAACTAACCTTTAGTCATATGCTTTAGTGAAGAAAAGTCAACTGGGAACATCTTACAGTCCACGTCATGCTAGGTGTAACAGACTTTCAACGTATTAAGTCTGGTGGGCCCGCAGTATTGGGTGAGGACCAGGAGAGGGATCCAGGAGCCGAATTGACACTTTTCAGGTGGACACTTTATGGTGGTGTTTACTCAAGCACCAAGACCTACAAGCATTTCCTACTCCATACTGGCCAAGAAAAGTTTGAGCGACTGTGCAGAGATGTTTTGGCGTCGCTACCTTGGAAAAGTGACTGTATGCCTCTGACAGGAAACAAGAATCAGACGATTGCACGACTGCACAACATCACGCAAAAGCTTGAGAAAATGGAGAAGCTGGAAGAATATGACAAAATAATGAATGAACAGTTAAGAGACGGGGTGATCGAGTCTGTTCTAGTTCAACGTCTAGTTCAAAGTTTAAATCTTTAGCAGTGAATTATGACTCTGAAAATCCTCGAACATTCAAAGCAATATGCCTAAAATGTAACTTGGCGCGCAGTCTTGCGTGTCCAATATCCTGCTGTTGTTAGATAATACGAGAATGACGCCTGTATTCTAAAAGCTCACTCACACTCAAACTCATTGAGTGGGAGATCTTAATCTTCTCATAACGTTTTAATGGCGGTTTTTCCAGCCGAATAGGGGCTTGATTTTCAGTGATTAATCTTATATCTTTCCATGTATTCAGAGAAAACTTTCTCATTGATCAGCATTAACAAAATTTATATGTCACACTCAATGAGTGTGAGTGTGAGTGAGCTTTTTGAATACAGGCCTGAGAGTTGATAAGGTCTACTAACCTATATATATATTCGACGCGAATTTCTATTTCATTCAGTTTTATAAATTGACTGATCGTGGTGATCAGTTTTCATATTTACTCGATCTTATCCACTCTTGGTCTGGTGTTATATTAACTTTGTTTTTTTGTTATATGTTTGTTATGTTGTGCTTTGTTGTTGTGTTAAGTAATTATTCGGTCCGCGGTAATTGGCAACTAGCTGTTGCGGCTCCCGTGTCAACTTATTGTTATTACATTGGCAAAGTTATTAAATTAACCTACCGGAAAGGTTTTCCACTACATACCTCATCAACCAGTGATAAGAGAGCAAGCAACATCGACAAAAATGCGCATTGTCTACGACTGTTCTTCAAAACCAATTGTAGACACGCCCTAACTAAACGATTCCTTAGAGACTGGACCCTTATTGCAACCACTACTCCTCTTAGATATACTCCTCCGCAATCGCTTCCGAATGTTCTGTATCACTAGTGATGTGAGGAAAGCCTTTCTTCAGATCATCGTTAGGCAAAACGAGCGTGACGCACAACAGATACTGTGGTATGACGACTTGACGAACCGGAATATAATCGAGTTCAGGTTTACGCCAGTTATTAGACAGACTTAGATCGAGGACGTAAACTTCAAGAGGACGTGAGGTGGCGTAATATGGCGCGAAAATATGGCGTTGTCTTGGATGGCGACGTCGTCTCAGCTTTTTTCAGGGCGCCACAAACAACTTTTCACGTTGTGTCTAGGACGTCGAGAGTTTTTATGTTTTTCTCTCGAAATGTACATAAAAAATACCGGATAATATAAATCAACAGTCATTATTATATACCATTTGTCAAAGTTTTGTTTTCGTAGCGTTTCATTGGTCGAGAGCGAATCACGCGAGAGTGACGAAATTTTGATGTCGCCAGCGCGACCCCCTGCAGAGTGAGATAACGTGTTATCTCATGGGAAATAACAACTTTTAAGTTTTATCCATTTGAAATTATATCTTTTATAAATAGATATTTCGTTGTTTACCTTGTAGTTTGGTTTTTCTTTGACAAGTGGTATATAATAAAACACTTATTTACCGAAAACTCAGAAAACATTATGTTTTGTGGACCCTCGACCATCGATATTTCACTCGGCTTCGCCTCGTGAAATATCGACAGGTCTCGGGTCCACAAAACATAATGTTTCCTTCGTTCGTAGTAAATAAGTGTTAATTGTTTCATGGTTATTTTTAATAGTGTGCAAAATAGTGTGCGAAACGAAAGACGATGAGTGACTTTAAGCTGTCACTCTCTAATGGGGAGAAGGTGTTAGAAACTGTGAGCGCGAGAACTGGGATTGACATTAATTTATGGAATAAGCAATAACGTGTGTCTTTGAGCAGATGTGAAGCATTCAGTGTCTCTGGGACCATTCCCACATTTAGTGTGACATTGCACTGACATTTCGGTGCAACTGTGGGATACTCACAGATATTCTGCAAATCACATCTTAAGACTTATTTGTAAACTTGATGGCATGCAATAGCGGCGCCAGGTAAAAATGTACGAGGGGGGGGACAAACAAATATTTTAGGGAGGCAAGCCCTTTAATAATTATGTTAAGCAGAGAGTGCAGTAAAACTATAAAACTACTTACGGAACATGAAAAGATATGAGAAGGAAAGGCGCAGACAGCAAAATTGGGGGGGAAATTTTGTTGGGACCCCTGACACCGTCACTAAAGACATGTAGAGTTTATAAAAACATATAATGCTTTCGCAGTTTGCCGATGTTGGATGCCAGAGTCCAATCTGAATCTTTCTCTGTTTGAATAATTCTTTTTATAAATAGGTCAGCGTTTCCAAACTAGAAGAAGAACGAGTCATCCAGGCGAAAAATCGTCTTGCAATTTGTTTGCTTTCCGCTATTTGTTCGCTTTCCGAGGGTCGGTCAAGTTTCGACGATTTGTTCGTCCGAAGTTTTCTCCGACTCGTACTCTTATGAAACGTCAGAAACGATTCGTTCGTCTGGATGATTTGTCCGTCTGTTAGTTTTAAAACGCTTATTTATACACACTAGCTCTTCCGTACACATTGCCTCGTTAGCTTTACTCCATTCAGCCATCTCTGGAAAATGGTTTTCTTTCGCAAGACATTCGGCTTTCTTAGCGTAGCTGAAGGCATCATTCAAAAGACGAGTTCTTTCCTCTAAGTTGAATTGTGTTTGTGAATGCCGATAATAGCAAATCGACTGAACCAAATTTAGTTGAATTTCGTGATATTTACTGAGTGGGTTTCCATCACAAACAGATCCATAAACACTCATGATTATATCCTTTGCTTTATCTAAACTTGAACGCTCAATGCTTTCCTTGATGCGTTGTCCATTTATACTAAATCCCAGCTGGGAAGCTGCTAGGGTCAAGTATGCTTTTTTTCTTATATCATCTGCAACCTTAGAAGAGTCTGGAACATACTGTAAATAGTCAAGAGCTGTTGTTGAAAGGACATCGGGTGAATAGCCCAATTCCATCCGATCATTAAGGACTGTCCCTGCAAAAACGTATACTGTTGCTGCTACTATGCCTGGTTCAACCAACTCCGCCATTGACAAGGCAGCAGGTAATAGTCTATGCAGCTCAATAGTCTCTCCGCGTGCACGTTTCAGCGCTGCTTGTAAATACAACCCGATTACTTCAAACATGGATGAATCTTCTCCCTTAGCTACAATTTCGTTGTACTCTTTCAGTAGGTTATCTGCTTTATCCACGCGGCCTTTGCGAAAAAGTGCTGTAATTCGTTTTGACAAAACTGATAACTTCATAGTACTAAATAACTTGGATTTTTTTTCAAGACTTTTGGTTTCTTTTAAGATGGCTTCCCAATGACCATTATTAATTAATGGCATAAATAATTTATGAGTATCAATAAAGGTCTTCCGAGTAGTAGCTGAGCTCCATGTAATGCGGGAAACTGAATAGGGAATTTTCTCTCGACCACCCAACCATTCTGGTCCAGAAATTCTTTCCTTCCATTTAAGAAACGACATCTTGTTAACTTTTCCTTCCACCATTTCATAACATTCTGGTTCCTCAGTGAACACACCGCCAGGACATGGAACCACGGAGACGACGATCACGAAGGTTGATGGGATATCCTTGGAGGTTTCATCTAACACTGGTTGAAAGAAGATATCCCAGTGTTGCCCTCGTTTAGGCTGACCAATATTCTCAGGCCAGATCATCTTGCTAATTGCCTTCCCAACCTTCTTTAAAATATCATGTTTGTCTTCTTCATTGAAAACAACTTCTCCTTCAACAACTCCATCATCCGTGATGCCATAGTAGATGTGCCCTCCTCTGAAGTTGGCAAAGGCGGAAACGTAGCAACTGAATTTATTGCTTTTACCAGTCATCCTATCTGCTAGCGTCGTGCGTTTGGATTGATCTGCTTTTAAATGCTTAAAAGTACACACTTTACTTTCACGCAAACCACAGTTTTGCATTTTAATGAATCTTTTTAGATGGGAATGAAATTCGATTGGTTCTAAAACGAACTTATTATTGACAATATCTTGGACATGCTTTAGAGATTCCAGAGGAGATACTTGTAAAACTTGTGCTTCACTTGGCAGATAGAGATGATAATTTGTTGTTATTAAAGAATCCACTTTTTTGACCAAGCTGACCAGACGTTCTTCTCTCTCTTCAAAGATAATACTCGATACAGTCAGATTCACTCCAATGATAGAAATCATATTTTGTTCCAGCATTCGCACCAAAAGTGACAAACGTTCCGATAGGTTGGCTAGTCGGCACTGGCACACGTTGTATACCACAACTTTTCCACCATTACTATTGAGCATAGCACATATAGCAGATATTATTTCTTTAAGTTTTTGTTCTTTGTACCTTTTGTTCGTTGCCAACTTACATATATCTACATCATGACCAGTCTCATCAACTCGAATGTTCATTGTTCGTAGTGTGGTCGTTATCTATCGAACAGATAGGCTAAATGCCTTCTATGACATCCATACTAATTTCACTGCATGGAAAATGTGATTCCTGTTGATAGAACGGATAGCAAAATGTTAAAATTAAGTTTTAAATGGGCAAGAAAATATTATGGTCCATGGTAAACAAATTATATAACAATTCAATTTAAAATCACGTCATGAAATTTGCTGACGCAATTGTCCTTTCCGGTAACACTTTTAATTAAACTCCTCCTTCTTAACAATATAGATTTATTCCAGTGTTTGTAACTTTACTTGCACTAATCTGTCCTGACAATGACTAAAATATTGTCGAAACGCAGATTTATTAAAGCTACAAAATGTTTTTTGAAGTTACTGTTCTGTTTGTATTTTATAAAAATCCTCAGTGCAAGTGGTTCTCGTATAATTATTGAGTGAGTCATGGCTGCTTTTCACTTACGCTTTATTTATACGCACGTACACACACGTAATAAAAAGTCTAAATCCTCATATTTGTCATATTTGAAAAAAGTGCATATTTTAGTATGCATTTGTTGACCTATATGGCTAAAAAACGCATAGGTCGAAAGCAGCCCTTATGACCTGTCCCGGATGTACACAATTGTATTGCTTAACAATTGTTGACAGTGACGTAATCTTTTCTGTTGAGTTTACTCAACTGTATACACCAAGAGAAGAAAATCGCTGTCAAAAATTTCCCGTGTAGCCGAGGCTTAAAAAACACCATGTGATTTATTTCCATCATCGAAACGCTCGAAATTCAAATATATAAGTCATTTTCACCCATGAGAAACAGGCATTCGGGATGTAATATTGCTTTATTGCTGCCGCAGCGTGGAGCGAGTTTGAAGCGAACGAGAAAGGCCACATGCAGATCCTGATTTACAATTGCCGGGGGCGGCGCAAATCAAAATTTGTCTTTTGAATGACGGTACCAGTGGCTAGGACGCTTGGACATAACCGTCGACTCTACGGTGACTACGGTTTCATATTTACTTTCACATTCATTTCACAGGCATTATTTGATGATATTTTGAGTAAAGGCTAATTTCCACTTCGGAAAACGAGCAGCGGATCGGATCGGGTCGGAACGAAAGATAATCCGCGCGTGCGCCGTTTGTTGAAAATTTTGGCTTATATTGATCCGAAAGCGTCCGAGACCGGATAAAAAAAAGTTCAAATAGTTTTAACTTTTTTTTATCCGATCCGAAATCACTTCATGGATCGGACCAGCTCGGAAAAAAATCCGATCCGATCCGCTGCTCGTTTTCCGGAGTGGAGATTAGCCTTTAATTTGACCCAAGCAAAAAGTCCAGAAAATTCGCAGAGCTACATGGCTACAATGTAAAAGAAAATGTAAAGAAAATCAATTTACTTTGACGGGCGAGCAGCAATTTGACGACTTCGTTGTTACATGTTTGTATAAACTCTTCATGCATTTTGGGAGTCATACCATTCCACAAACATTCTTTTCGCGCATTGTATTAGGGTCTTAGTGGGTTTTAAACTGATATAAACGAAACATAATACTTTTCCTGCCTCGTACTCAGGCGCTTTAGTATTTAGGCTTCTTAGTTTTTATAAGGGCTTTATAGGATCGCAATGTATTAGGCTTAAATGAAGTTCCCCAGCAAACCGTGAAGAAAGCAGGCGATATATGAAGGTGTGAATGGGGAAACGATTTCTATATTGCCTCTAGCCACGCAGCTATTTCGAGTTACAACAGAATAAATTGTTTATTGTTATATGTAGTAGCCGGATTACAAGGTTTCGACGAATATCGCAAATTATTCATTGCATTTCCATTATGATGCGATTACCCAAATTTTGTCCAACTTTGTGCGTTCATTACTCCGGCGTCAGCGACGGAGTTGAAAATTCGCCTCGGTTTTGTTTTGTTTTTTTTTTTTTTTTTTTTTTTATTTTTTTTTTTATTATTTTTCGTCGTCGCAAGTGTGTAATGGCGCGAAACATTCTAGTATTTAAATGTGTATGTGATTGGATTTATCTATGTCCCAGTCTTATCTCCCAAGAGTTGTGGTGTACAGCTTTGGCTAATTTTCCGATGCGCGATTCGATTTCGCTCGCATGATACGGCAATTCCTCCAAGAGGAACAAATAAACCGTTCTTTTCATGCTTTTCGATTAAGTTTAGACTGAATTGGGGTAAGAATATATTTAATACGTGTAGATTCTGGTCCTATTTTAGTAATATCGCTGCTATTTCGCCGTTTAACAAGATGATGTGGTCGTGTATGGGCGCTTTGACTCGTCGTAGTTTGCACAGGATTGAAGATTTAATATAACTATATAAGCGCGAATTCCAAAGGCAAAGTGTAAGACAAAGCGAATGTATTATACCATTTATTTACATTCTTGAACGATTTAACTTTTATACTTTTTAAAGTACGATGTGCTTCTGAATTTCGCGATCGAACATTTAGGTTCGCAAGGCATCTAAATGCGAATATGAACTGTATTGTTTATGTTCAGAAGCTCTATATTGAAAACTGGCACGTGCGCCGGAGTTAACGCCAGAACAGGCGTCTTGTTTATTATAACGAGGGGCGAAGACGAAGATGTCTTAAAAACAGTCCGAGATCTTAATCGCACCGTTAAATATGTTGATCTCCTGCGCTATTGGCTATTGTCTATTAGCAAAGAGATAAATTTTGAACCTCGTCCACTACAATACAAAGTGAATTTACTCCAGTGAGGGTTTATTTAGCGAACAAACTACTGCAAAAGTAAATAGCAACCGAAATAGCAAACACTGAGATCAGGGATTAAATAAAATATTTAAACACTTAACAATAGGAACTAGGTTAGGCTAAATTGCCTTCGTGCAGGACACTTCGTAGAGAAATCCCTAAACAGGTTTCGGAGAGAACTCCCGTGGGAACAAGATTGGCAACCCAAACACTGACATCATGCTTTCAGGCAGAATTTCTACCCTTAGGTATAACCTAGTTTCACAATAAAGAGATTTTATAAGGGGCCGGTTGTTCGAAAGGCGTTTAGCTTAAACGGTAGATAAGCCAAAGTTTTAAAATACTCTCATACATCTTGTGAATGACTATAAACCTGTATTTTATGCACTAAATAATACTTTCATACATCTTATGAATGACTATAAACCTAGCTGTATTTTATGCATTTAATATGTTCTTTCATTGAAATTAAACTATTATTTACATCGAAATACTGATTTCAGCTCAGTTGATCAATAAATGGATCATTTTTCACCGTTTAAGCTAAGGCAACGGTCATAAAGTATCTACAACCCCGGGACGGAGGGTAACCTTAATTTTAGAAAAAAATTGACTCCCTTATCAAGTTAAGGCAAAAATTTCAAACCCCATTAAAATATCACCAAAAAGTTTCGTATCCCATCTTGTTATATACGATCTACAATGCATGAACTTTTGAAAGACCAAAACTATGCATCGGTTTTTATGCATTAAATTAGCATACCAGTTTACCATAAGTTTTTTTTTCTCCAAAAAGTCAATGTTCTCTAGCTGAGGAACACGTGCATAAACAACAATGGCTTCTGCATTTGCTAAATCTCAGGTCGGCAAAAATTACTCATATAATCGTTTTCTAAATTTCAGCCCGGCAAAGCGGGCAAAACAAATATTCAAACAAATAAATATTCGGACAAACAAATATTCTGCTATAAAATCTCTAGGATATGAGGTAGCCATGCATGCACATATACATGATGGCTTGAATGTGTTCAACTCCGTGTCTAATGTCGTTTTGACGGTTTAAGCTGGTTTCCATTTGTCGTGAACAAGTCAGTTTCACCGATGAGAAATAGTCACTAGTAAGCATAGGCGTACGGGCATATTTTTTTTAGGGGGGCTGCGCTCAATTTGCCCGAATGACATGACGTCATAGATTTTGTGACGTCATCATAAAATTATATAATCTGAGAAGACTACAAATGAAAGGATTTCCTTTGAAGATTGACAGACGTAATATAAAAAGAAATATCATCCCTAGCCATTTAAATTCTAAACTAAATATATTCATTACGATTTACAACGAAAGAAAAAGTGACTAACATAATAACATTTTATTTGATATATGAAATTCCGTCATGTTTTGCACTAGACATGCAAGGAATTTAGTTTTGTAAAACTATAATCTAGACTAGAAGAAATATGATTTACGATTACGTCGCTGTCCAAAAATGTCAATTATCTTTTCCATATCGTTCTTTAAAGTACTATTTGCATAAGCTCTCTCAATATTGATAAGGGCAATGCTGTTTAAGCGTTTTTGCCCCATTGTACTTCGAAGATAGGTTTTCAAGCGGCGAAGAGCGCTAAAAGATCTCTCAGCAGAGCAGGATGTTGCAGGGATCGTGGCCAGAATCGAAAATACTTTGTAAGCAACAGGAAGAACTTCATGAACACCATTTTCAAACATTTTCCTCACAATTTCAGCGGCGTTTTTTCTTTCAGGATCAGGGTTATCAGCATCAATATTCTCATAGACGTTTTTCTCACTGCCAAGAAGCTCACTGTCGATACTATAGAAGTCTGATACCAACTCAATATTCTTCATGGTCGGAGAGCTGCTGAAGACTATGTCTGCAAGTGCCAATAGCACCTCTTGATCATTACCTTCAAATCTATATTTCATCTCCGCGACAATCCTGTCAATGCTTAGGTAGTAACATGTGATACGATAGTGGTCTTCCACTGTTCGGTACTCCACTTCTGCATTCACTTCAGGCATTTCGCCGACAAGTGTCTGCAGCCGGCGTGATGGCTGTTTGAGTCTTGGTACCTTTGCATCTTTGAAATTGAAATCAGTACCCTCAATTTGTTCCTTGATTTTGTCTGCCATGATTTCAGCGCGCGACCACAAGAGATCAAAATTTTCCTGGGTACGACATTCACTTAGTGTTTTGATCACGCCATCAACACTCTTCTTTGCCGTTACGACATCCATCTGCTTTCCTTGTAGGTATCTGCTCAAACCATCGGTGTTGGACAAAACAACCTTTAATACCAAACCAAAACAACGAATCGAAAGTCACAAATCGAGTTAAGTAGGGAATTGCTGTCA
Organism: Dendronephthya gigantea; assembly: GCF_004324835.1. Classification (NCBI taxonomy): domain Eukaryota; kingdom Metazoa; phylum Cnidaria; class Anthozoa; order Malacalcyonacea; family Nephtheidae; genus Dendronephthya; species Dendronephthya gigantea. Next base: position 429,847 of record NW_021163091.1, read on the forward strand.
TTGTACGTCTTCGGATCACGATCTTTTGAGAGTGAGAGAAGAGCCTCGATGATCTTAGGCATTTGGTTTACCACTGCCTTTACAGCTGCCCAGCGACAAGACCATCTAGTAGCGCTCTGCGATTTAATTGTCAGTTTAAAATCTTCGCCCTCATCTTCGACTTCGATATCCTTGAAGATAGCGTGGCGTTTGGGACTTCCTTCCAAAAAATTATGGAGACTCTGGATCACGCCTAAAGCTTTCTGAAGTGGCTCAATTGTGGTCATAGTATCTTGTAGCGCCAAGTTAAGCCGATGTCCATGGCAATGAACGTAGATACTAAGAGGTGAACACTCCTTCATACGTGCGGCAAGCCCTTTACGAGCGCCACTCATATTTGCAGCGCCATCAAAGCATTCTGCAACTATGTCTTCTAACTTCAACTCCAGCTTGCTAATGGCTGTCTTCACTAGCTCATATAATACTTCCCCTTCCGTGGATTTAGTTGAATAGAAACCAATAAATGTCTCTTTAGTTTCGCCATTGAAAACATATCTAAGGAAAATGGATACTTGCTCTGTTCGACTGATATCTGCTGTTTCGTCTACAACTATTCCGTAATAGTCGCTACTTCTCGCTTCAGCTGCTATCCTCTCAAGCATGACGTTTGCTACTATTTCTAGTAGTTCATTTTGAACAACAGGCGATGTCCACTGAGCATGTAACTGGAGCTGGCTTTGCAGTTTAGACCTCAGCCAAGGCAAATCGTTGCATCTTATGCAAAGTAACTCGAGAAAGTTCCCTCGATTTATGTCAGATACCTCCCATATATCATTCCGGGTCTCTTCATGACCTCTAATCGCAACATTCTGTTGCGCAGTATACATCAAGGATTGTATGATTACTTTTAAGTATTGTCTGTTACTGGCAACCTGGTCCTTGTGTGCAGTACTCAGCTGCTGTAGGACGGAAGTTTTGTTTCTCTGCATTGCTTTGAACTGAAGCCATCTTGCCATGGACCTGACATGGTTCTCGCTCTTGCCGTGTTTTGCTAGCTTTGCTGACTTCTTCCAATTCTTAAACACAAATGAAGTATCTTTCCCAAATTCCACGCAGGCAAAACACACGCATGCATCCTTATCCACTTCATAACTTATCCACGGATACTTCTTGTACCATTCAGATTGAAATCTTCGCACAAATGTTTCATTGCCGAATTTTCTTGCAGGATACTCCGCTAATATAGGCTGTTTTGGGGCGTGAAGGGACGAAATCTGTTCTGTATTTTCACTGGGAATGGAAACCTTTTCAGGCTGTTCGTCTAGAATATGTGCTGGTGAACTAAGATCATCCATTGGTGTAGCTGCTAGAATACTAGACATCGTCATTGATTCTGGTGTAACATTTTCGCTATCTGTCACTGTATTCTGTTCACTATTTTCTCTGAGCTGTGACAATGCATTTAATTCAACATCATCAATGAACGCCGTTATTGGTTCTTTGCTCACGAGTTCCTTCACATTTTTGTCCGGCAGATCTTCATCAAAAGACACTGTGGCTGCAAAGTCTTTACTACCACTCGATTCAGTTCCAGGTTGGGTTATGTCATACTGCAGGTCATCGTCCTTGGTTGTCATGTTACTTTTTAGAAAGAAATTACTGATTTTCGACTGGGATGAGTCTGATGATTCCATTACTGGATGGCATTTTACTTTTTTACCATTATGAACCAATCGAGAATGCACCTCTTGATAATCACTATCGATTTCCTTATTGCATTCCTCGCACCGAACACGGTGTCGGTACCGCCTTTTACGAGATGCCATACGCTTTATTAGAGCTTGGTTATTGAGTTTTGTAATATTCCAGGCGATTATTTATATAGCGACGAAGCGGTCAAAAAAGATAAAGGCCTGAGGAAAGACTAGTGTAAGTTTACTTCACATGCACACACATGTGGTTTAGATCCAACTCTATTATTCAATATTTCGCATTTGGTATTTATGCTCTCGTTCCATAGGGCGTGTACGCTTCCTTTATTATCTAGAATGCTATATTTATTATCAACTGCTATATTTATATATTAATCTCGGACGCACTTGCAATGGTGCATCCGCGGCAGCTTACTTTTCCTTATTCTATTAGTATTAGCCTATATTTACATTTAATCCATTATCCGATATCCGTTACACTAGTCTAAACCGTGTGGTATAAAATTACTTATCCGATTGTGATCAAAACCAAATCCGGTTAATTTATAGCACTTAACCTTTAATAAAGGTTAATTTGACGCACATGCTTGAACCAGTTATGCGATCTATGCTAATATACACAACAGTTTCAGTTTAGCGTTATTGGGTGAATAGATTCCCCGTGTAATCACCAGACCGTCGTAACGTCTTTGCCCGAATGACAAGACTCTTTTTGCCCGAATAGATTAATTCCCCCAAAAATTGGGGGGGCTGCAGCCCCCCCAGCCCCACCCCCCCGTACGCCTATGCTAGTAAGTTTGTCTTTTAACTCTTTATTTCTGTATATAAAGCGGTCATTGTTGACTGCACACACATAGAAATATTTTATAGCATCAGCCACCTTGGCAGCCATTAATACCGTGTTGCATGGCGGATGCCTGTACTGTAAAGTTACGGCATCATAGAATTTCAAAGTTCAAACTGCTACGGTTGTCGTTACGGTTTTTTGTTAATGGAACATAATACTTAGTAGAAGCCTTCTTACCGTTTAGTAAGTCTCATTTCACGGAATTGTACTGACTCTAGCCATCTAGCGCTGCGAATCAGTAATCAGTAAGTGCATGGCATCAATTGGACAGGGGATTTCCCCTGAATTTCGGCATGTACTGGAGTAGTCTGTTGTCCTTACGTTAGCAGCAAGCGATCCAAAATCTTTAATAGGTTTTTCGTTCAATCCAGCAATTCATTTAAACAATTTCTTTGTATAAACGTAAAAAACGTGAGACCCGACAGACGTGTTCCTACTGAAGATCAACACATAAATTTACACGTGGCAAGCATGCGGTCCACAGTTGGACTATTAAACCACGGGTATTATGTCATTCATTATATTTACACTCTGACAGCGATGTATTGTTCGTAACCAGTGACGAAGAAAACTTCTGAATTATGTTAAATACTGATCAAAGCACTTTATTCTGCAGTGATCACCGATCATACTGTCCTCTGTCGGTACTGAGCCCCGTTTACACTGCACTCAATAGAAAGTTTGGCGATATAGAACGGCAACGACAACTGCAACGGCTTTTGCTTCACTCCTCGTTTAAGTGGATTTCCATCTGGAAACCTTGATTCGTAAGTGAAACGCGTTTTCGTTCGAAAACGGAAACATTTCGATGCGTTTTGGCCTTTCATCCACACTAATACAACAGGTGTCTTTTACTGTAGCTTACAAACTTATAATAAACGCTTGTTTAGAAATAAACATTGCGCTATTCAACCTTCCGTTGATTTCCCTATGAACGATCTCGGTTCTAAAGTCACTAATGCTGTCGAAGCCTTGTATTTAAATCCATACTAAAGTTGGCAACTCTCAGCAGCAACTCAACTTCGCTATCGGTCCAAATAAAAGCTTCTTGCTTGTTAGCAATTAAGAAGTCTTAGAAGACGAAGCCATATGGAGATTATAGGATTATAGGATTATAGGATTTTATATAATAACGTAAAGAATTCAAGCAATTTCATTGGTCGAGAGCCATGATCTATAAGAGGACAGACGCACGGAATGACGTCACAGCAATTTTCTTTTTACCGGTTTAATTTTGGATTTTTTTCAGTTTTATTATATAAAACAAATAGATTACAATGAACCGTTGTCTGTTCAGTTATAGATACACGGTATGACGCCATATGTGATAAGAACAAAAGAGTGACCACTCGCCCCGGCGGCTCGTGGCCACTTTTTTTGTTCTTATCACATATGACGTCATACCGTGTATCTATAACTGAACAGACAACGGTTCATTGTAATCTATTTGTTAAATAGACACTGATAAGGAGATTATAGGAAAATCCGCACGCGGAAAATGCCGCAAATATTAAATACTGCAGGCGCGCGTTTTTGAGCGTTTATAGGCCCACACTGTCACACACACTGGACGTGATTCGCTAACGCGAAGCGAATTTTTCATTTTCAGAAGCAAATTAATTCAATTCACAAAGAAAATTTTGAGAGATATAGGTACCAGACCAGTCAAAATGCACTATCATTCAGTAATTAGTATGAATATCACAGCATTGTTAGAATTAGCAAATTTTGAAAACTGAAAAATTCAGGGCAAATCCCGTCCGGTGTGTGTCGGCCTTTAGTGTGGACGATCGAAAACGCTTGGAAAACAGTAGTGTGGACGCAAAGCGATCGATGCGTTTTCAATCACATGAAAACGGAGATATTTGATAACGCATAAAGCTGGTTTTCCACTAGCGATAATTTTCGGGCGAAGCGAGTTTATTCTTTTGTATTTGAGCAATTTGTTCCAGATGGTTGCAGTTGAGAGATCTGGAACACAAGTAAATTGTCGATTCGCGCGAAAAATATCGCTAGTGGAAAGCCGGCTTTAGTGTGGACGAGGTTCTAATTGCATCACCCGGTTTTCCACAGGGCGAATTTATTTGCGCGAATAAAAAGTAGGAAGCGATTCTACTTTTTCGCGGCGAATTTTTTCGCAGACCAATCACATCACCGAATTTCAGATATCGTTTCGCGTCGTGCGAATAAATTCGCCTGGTGGTAAACGGGCTCAAGCTGTTAACATTTTACACGCCATTGCGTTGCATTTTTTGGTCAAAAAGCGTCTGACGTATTTTAGATAATTTTAAATCTAAATAATTCCAAGAAGGCTCAGCTGAACCCCTTGAGCTGCACCCACACTCTCCCCCGGATATTCTCTGCTCGATACAGGCGCAAATATATCACACCAGCTCAAGGGCGTGCTTGCTAAACATTGAAATCCTTTGAGCTGAATATACCATCATCAACGGTTTATTCATCTCAATACTGAAACCACTGAAAAGACAAAACACTCAGTAGGCAGCATTCACTACCCAATGAGTTAATCTGTATCGTGGCGTGACCCGAGTACGAACGGAAGCTTGACCTCTTAGCTGTCAAGGCCTTTGCAGTTTGCATCATAGCCTATAGGTGTCTAGTTATAGCAAGACGTACTGTACCTTACTGCTAGCTGTGTTGGTCTCTAGACTCTGCGATTTTCGTACTATGTATGGCTTGTTGTTTATTTTGCTGTTCCAAATTACATACCTCGACGCACGGACTGACCCTGAAGTCAATTTTAATGTGGTAGGTATGGCGGTTCCGTATAAATAATAAATTATACCTGATCGGCGACCCGAAGAAATTTTTATTGTATGTAGAAGATGTAAATATTACAACAGTTGTAACATAAATGCAAAACGTTTTTGTGAGATTAATTATTTCGGTATTAATCTACTCGATGCAAATTTGTATCGGAATATGTACGTATTCTTAGTACTTCGATCATACGATACATTTATGAATAAATTCAATATGTACTTTGCCCTGATGGTGTCAGGCGATTTTTGCGCTAGGACATATGGGTAATCAACGACAGTGCAAAGAACTGTTCACTAATCACTAATCACTAATAATTACTAAAGCTCAGTTCACACTACACCGAATTTATAAGTACAGCAAAGCTAAAATTGGAACCCATATTTTATAAGAGAGGTCTGAGTGTAACTACAGTGTATTAGAGAGTGTTTGTTTTTGACAGTTCCCTTATTGGAAAATTAACACTCCTTTTCTCCGTTCTAATTCATTTTATGAGATTTTTATTGATGCTTGGTAGATTATTATTACATATAAACTATTACCCATAAAACTGTTAATTCACATTCTAGAAAGTCTTAAATTTAATTATAAGAACTATGCATAGGTAATTAGATGTACCAATCATGTTATCACATTAGTACCAATCAAGCTTTGTGTCCACTGCAGTTTTTTACTAATTTGTATAATATTTTGCAGCCTCAAATGATTGAATATTGGGGCTACCCTGCAGAAGAACACAAGGTGCAAACTCTTGATGGCTACATATTAAAGATTCATCGCATTCCACATGGAAAGAATGAAAAATATTCAAGTAGCAACAAACCAGTTGTCTTCCTACAGCATGGCCTGTTGTGTTCATCCAGTAACTGGGTATCAAATCTCCCCAGTGAATCACTAGGTTACCTCTTGGCTGATGCAGGTTTTGATGTGTGGTTGGGTAATGTACGTGGAAATACTTATGGTTTAGAACATGTTACTCTAAAACCTGATCAAACAGAATTCTGGGACTTCAGGTATGTGGATCGAGTGCATTAGGTCATGTTAAACTCTGGTTATCAAGTCTTAATTCCCATATGTATAAGAACATGCAGGAAATCAAGACATCAAAATTAAGCTATTTCAATTTTGCATTGCATGGTGATGTTCTATTATACATTTCAGCTGGGATAAAATGGCACTTTATGACTTACCAGCAATGATTGACTATGTGTTAAATACTACAAAAATGGCATCACTTGGTTACATTGGACACTCTCAAGGGACCATGATGGCATTTGCTGGTTTGTCTGTGTATAAAGAACTGGCAGGCAAAGTCAATGTTCTAATTGCACTTGGTCCTGTTGCCACAGTTGGAAATATAACAAGTCCTATAAGATACCTTGCACCTTTTTCTAAAGATGTAGAGGTAAGGGTAATTTGGTTTAGGTAAAACCTTTGCCTCATGCCCCAGCTAATATAAACATAAACTAACCAAGCTTCCTAAATGTCTGACAACATATGTGTAATACACATCGTAACATTGTTTGACCCCATTATGCAATGTGATTACTGCATAGAAAATAGCCTTGATATACTACTTTAAGCCAAATAGTTCTGAACATGCGGTATTTAAAGCATTCGCCACTCACCGGTGTATCATTTTCGTTGCACTCTAGTGCTTCAGCTAGCATATTCCCCCTTTTGCTAGCAGTGCTTCTGCTAGCATATTCACGTTTTTCTTATAGACAGGGTTTGTTCATAGAATTATATAAAAATTCTTGCTGGAATTCCGCGAAAATACGTGCCGACTGCCGAAATCCACGCGGATGATTTCTGCGCCAAAACAGGAAATTCAGCGGAAACTGAAACAAAAATAATATTCACCTCATCAAACTAGTTAAAATTTCTTTATATAACAAAACTAAAAACTTCTTCACTTGGTCACCAACTATAAAATTGTCGTACGTCAATTTAAACGTTAGATCATATGTATAATATAGTGTGTCTACTACATGGAGGGTGTCCCAAAAATTAATTATTTGACTATTAAAATCAGATATTTAGTGTAGTTTCATTTAGGGGGATTTTTGATAGCGTCTAAAACAAACAGCGAACGAAGATGCGTCAAACCACCGATTCAACTTACCGCTAATTCGACTATTCGAGTACGAACATAGTAGGTAGCCCAGAAATCTGTTTGTATTCAGTCTTCGACTACAATGTTTACGCGCGCAGTCAGCTTCTACTGTCTGTACTAATTACTTACTGTATTATATTGATATAATTTATGCGAAATTGCCTTACTAACTTTCATCTTGCTATGTTATTTGACCGATCGGGAAATTATTATTATTCCGCATTGAATTATTTAGTTTACCTAAACTGTCTGGAGACGTCTTAAAAATTTCAGAATCAAATGAATTTTCTCTTGAGCATTTATTTGTGCCTTTTTCACTCAGAATTTTTCTGTTTTTCATCTCGTAATGGATCGCCGGTAACGCCGGTCTATTACTGGTAAGTGCCGGTCCATTACGGGAAAGTAATGGACCGCTGAAAATTCTCCTCAGCCAATCACTGAGCTCCATTTCACCGGAAGTGACGCTTGCCATATAATAAACAGCCAATAAATCGTTTTGAATTTGTTTAATTTTTTTAATGATTTCAAAATGAATATAATAAAGTGGAAATTGCACTTCGTGTCGTGCAATTTTGGTGTGAAATCACGTGAATTGTAATCACGCGTTTGATTTCACACCAAATTGCACTTCACGCAGTGCAATTACCATTATTAATAACACTAAAAGTATACTAAGTTGAAAACAAACTCACTTTGAAACTGGAATTATTGAAAAGTTTTAAAAAATGGGCGCAGTCAGACCTTCAGAAATTCAGGTCGCAACTAAAAAGCCTCTGTCTGATATTTCACAGTACAGACCTCTGACGCTCGTTCAATAATCAGTTAATATTTTTTTTTACTTTTAACGGATTTCTTCGGTAGAACAAGTATTGAACCAACCCCCCTCGATTATCGCATCTAGTTTCGGGCCCACGTAGAATCGTGGGACCAGTTGTTTAAAAGGCTAGTTAACTTTTAACTGTAGTTAAGGACAGAATTGGCCAATCAGAGTCGTGTATTTCTGAGCTAACTAGGATTTAACTATGCAAAATATAGTTAAAGAATTTTATACAACCAGCCCTTGGAATTCAGTGATTCGTGCAATATTGCCGGATCAAGTTATAGCTTGTGCCTACAATACCAGTTCTTAGTCTTAACCGTTAAGCATGATTTGTTTCGTTATTATCTCATTTAGTAATGCCTTAACGAATTTTGGCGTTTTATTTCAGTTGCGATATCAAATAAGCCACAAGCTTACCTGCAGGTTCTATTCCAGCCGGAGGCCGGTTGTATAAACATTTTACATGAATTATATTGTTAAATCCTTGTTATCTCAGAAATCACGACTCTGATTGGCCAATTGTGGCTGGCTAGGTTTAATGAAAATTCAACCTGACCCCAAATGTCTATATATTTTTCGTGCGGAAAAACCAGTTATAGTTTGTTTTGTTAAAACCAATGTATTTTATGTAAAACATAATAAATATTATGATTTTTTAACTTTGCTTTTCAGAATAATTTTTTTGCCAATATAAAAACTAATAAAATTATAAGTTACATTACTGAGGCCGGGGAATCATTTTTAGCGGTTAAAGTCAGCCGCGTTGATTTTTTTTATTCATCAATCTTTCTTTTAAGTTTCTTTGCAAGTTTATTGGAGCATGTGGGTTTGACTTCTTGCCATCTGATGCTTTCATGAAATTTCTCGCCACGTTTCTTTGTGGTCATAAAGAATTCGAAGATATTATCTGCGAAAATGTGATGTTTTTGTTATGTGGTTATGATGCTGCTCAGTTAAATAAGGTACTTTTTTTTCCTTTTAAAGGGTTTTTCTCGATGTAGTTTAAGAAAGTGAAATGCGAATGGTCCTAAATTTTATTTTTATAATTTTTTTTTAAGACTCGTCTTCCGGTCTATATTTCCCACACTCCTGCGGGAACGTCAGTAAAGAACATTATTCATTATGGTCAGGTATGCAGTAATTCCATTACTTTATGTTATATAATTGGAATGTGTAATTTACGACACAAATGCAGGCAGAGAATATTTTAGGGCAGAAATTTACTTGCAATGAGCATTGCTTTGCAAACAAAGATACAGAGTTTGCAAGAGCGTCTCTTTTTCGTTCATTACCTATAAATTCAAATGAATGCAAGTGAAGATATGCTATTACTTGGTCACAGTAGTTTTGATTGAAAGAGTTTACCAGATATTAGGGTGTGCTAGTAGATTGGAAACAACTAACTTAAGCTAGACAGAACGTCTTTATTAATCAAGTTTTACTATATTTTATAGATGGTCGAATCTGGGAAATTTCAAAGGTTCAACTATTACAATAAAAAGGACAATTTGGATCATTATAACATGGTATTTTTCATACAATTTTTGTAATGTGGCAGTACCTATATCTGATCACTGCTTGCATGGGTTACTCGTGTAGAAGCCGTGACCGCTTAATTACAGGGGTGTATCTTTATGTATTTTGTTGATAACATACCATAGTAACAATCGCTTTCAAAAGAAACATTCAGCATAAGACGAATACACAAATTCATTGTATAGCTTTTCAAGATTCTGATTGGTTGACGAGTCCGTAAAAACCCATATCCGGACCATGTCCGTATATTCCGTATCTGGACCGCTATCCCGGATATCTCATGTAGTTCAGCCATATAATTAACAGATTATTGACCTCGCTTGTTCGATCTGTTCTGTGAAATATCACACCGAGGTTTTTTGCATGAACCTCGCTCCTTCGTCGCTTGGTCCATGCTAAAAAGCCTCAGTCTCGGTCAATAAACAGTTAATACATCCCCGCACAATTAAGCTTTTTGTTATGGCCACATAACTCGTTGAACTATTTGAGGTTAGTTCCGAACAGTTAATCGCTGGATCGGAAAGCTTAGTTATTATTGAAAAATACAAAGGAATCATTGAAGAAATTAACATGGATTTTTGTTTTCGCTAGACTGAACCACCTGTATTTAACGCGTCCCATGTTTCTGTACCGACTGTACTATATTACGGCGAGCATGACTGGTTGGCTGACCCACGCGATGTAGCTTTACTGGCCAAAGCCCTACCAAACGTTATTTACAGTCAAGAGATACCGAAGTGGGAACATCTTGATTTCATATGGGGTCTTGATGCAAGTAGATTGGTCTACAAACCTCTTTTGAAATATTTGAATGAGTATGCTATGTTGGAGATTATGGCATAAAATGTTCCGAATCAATGAAAATACTGTAGCTATCTATATATCAATGAGTCTGAAATGTCGGCCAGTATATTTTTATAATTTTAGATCACATAATGTTACAATTTATGGCTGCACGATTTTTATTGTCTTTAGAAAAACAGTTGAAATTCTTCATAGTCAAGTTGACCGGGGCCAAGGCCCATATGCAGACCGACCGAACACGATTAGCTTGGCTTGCCCAAGACGTCAGTATCTTCATTGCTTGGAACATCTATTGCGAACTCAAAATTGGGGGTTCATTTTGACGTATTAAATTGGTGTTAATCCAAAATGAGTATCTACGAGTAATTTCGAAAAAATCTATTTTAAAGAAACAAGGGGGAATTTCGTTTTGAACTGATCGGCAGGCTAATCCAATTAGAATGCCAAAATATATAATACTTTATGTAAGATGGTAAATGGTAAATAATGTATCTTTTTATCGGAAGTAGCCAATATTTATGCATTCTGATTGGTTACAGAAATGTAAACATAATGTCTGATTGGTCTAAAACGAAATTCCTCCTTGTTTTTTAAAGAATATTATATTAGATGGAGAATGCAATTAGTAATGAGAATAATTCGTGACTGAAAGTGCCTGATAATCACGCTTTATGAATGCAACCTAAAGTTATGTTTAAAGGAAACAAACTTAAAAGTTGTGCTGCATAAGATTATGTTGACTGCCCTTCGCAATCTATAGTTCTTATTCACAATTACAAGTCGTCGCGTTTTCTATCTGTGCCCGACGCATTAAAAATGGTAGCTGCATGCATCAGTCGGCGTGCTCTTAATTCGTTCGGTACATGAGAAACGCGATGATGTAATTATTAAATTTTAGATAATGAAAGAAATGAGTATATTAATATATTTAATTAGAGAAGGAAGGAAAGAAGTACATATTAAATATATTTAATAGAAGTGCAGTCTTGTCTTTCATTTATCTATTAAGATCAGTGAATGTGTGACCAGAACTAGTAGAAAAACACAATCCATACGAATGGTTGTCAGGGTCGTCGCCAGAAGATTTTAACTTTATAATATAGATACGCGAAGTTCATTTCAGGAGCGTAGGAAGGTATTGAGGATTGGGGGACAGAGCAAGCTACGAGCACCACCATGGTTGGCGCCTCGTTAGAATTTTTTTTATATTTGATTGCTCTAGATACGGAAAATGATCATTTTAGAACACAAGTATACATGTGTTACTGTCTGTTTCAATTTCAAATTTCAAAGTTTGAATTTCAAATAATTTTCTTTTAATTAAAGTACCGTTTTGTTATCGGGCTTGAAAGATACGCCCCCCTACATATATTTAGAGAGCTTTAGAATTGACTACGACTCCCACTACCGCCACGAGATTCGTCACATTGACGTGATATTCGTGATACTTCATACTGACGCAGCACCCCTGCTTTCTACGCCCTTGGGCTTGGTTCATTCGACCCTTTGCGTGGTCGTTAGTCATGCATTACCCAACAGAGGCCGGTTGTATCAAGCCCGTTCAGCTTTAACGGTGGTTAAGTTTAAAATAGAAAGCAAGTCTATCGTTTTATTCAACAAACGAACTAAATTTTTTTAACCTTCATATACAAAGATACTGTTTACAACTACAAATCCAGTGTATATTATTCAAGTTGACTCATTCAAGAGAGACTTAAGCTAAACGGGCTTGATACAACCCGCCCCAGGAGAGCAAAGGGTAAGTTTAGGCAGGCCGGAGTGACGCAGGTTTTGATACGATCGCTTTTATATATAGAATTATCATAATAGCCCTGAACAAATATGCACTCCCCTGTTTATTAGTGAGACGCAGTGAACTCTGTAAAGAATGGAACGATAGCTGACGCGGTTAAGAATAGGATCATCTGGCCGCCGCCACCATGCAGTGCCAGCCCAATCGTCTGCGACCATGAGGAGAAAAACTATAAATGAATTGTTTTAAATTCCAGATTTGAAAAAAACTTTTAGCCAAAAAGGCTTCATGCCAACCAGTGACTTTAAAACTCATAATTAAAACTATTTTACAGCATTTATGTTCGACAGCAGTTGCCCAGGAGAAGATACCACCAATATTTTATGCCCAGGGGTTGTTGAAAAATCAAGCTAAAACATGTCGACATGAGCATAAGCGTTTTTTCTGATAGTTGGGCGTTGTTCAGATTGGCAAACATTTTAGGGAGTGAGTTGTCTTTTATCAAATTTATGGTACAACATACCATACAAACGCCATACAAAATTTTTTTAATGAATATTCATTTTATCCATTGAAGAGACTCAAATTACCATTCTGGTCTCGTGCGAACCACTCTGGTCTATTTAATCGAACTTTGCCTTTCCCAATACTCGGAAACCATCTACCCTCTTAATGCCAAAGAAAACATCACACGGTAGATGTTAAAAATATGGGCGTGATTTAATTGTTAAGTTGATATCGAATGGTGCATTTATTTACACAACTTAAGTATAGAGGTATTTACAACAAATACAAATGAATAATTTATAAAATGTGACAATAAATTTATATACAATGTAGCTTAAAGCCGAGATTATCAAAAACATCTACAAGCTTTACAAGTGTATAGGCCAATATGTTTAAGACAAAACAAAAGTAAAATATACTTAAGCAGTTGATTGGATAATTGGATTAAACTAGGCATGACTGGGGCAGGTTGTAAGAAAGCTAAATTGCGCGATTCAACGCCACCCTTCACGCATGTAATTTCAAAGCCTTTTAAATCTTAATAAACCTTAAAATTTAGTTCCAGTGGTTCTGTTCCAACAGCGTTTTACAACGGTTAAGATCACTATCCGGTGGATAGCGTCAAATCCAGCTTTTAACAACCGGCCCCGGACAATTTAAAAATAATTCCTATAGTTTGAAGCGAAGGTTTTTCTAAATCGTGCAGAAATTTACTAAACTAAACCGTCGTTAATTAATTCAAAAATTTGCGCAGTTAGTGAAACTTATTGAAAAGTTTGCGAAACTATTGAGACATTGTCAAATACAACTTATTACGACCACCTAGGTGGAGCTTTGTTCAAACTTCCACTCTTGATCTTAGGAGTGCATGTCGAGTCACAAAATAATAAAGGAAGCTGTCTGACATAAGTTACTACAGTATGGAAAATGAATGCTGCTGTACAAGATTAAGAAGTTGATCTCATTCTGAAAACCAGGGAACTGAATCCAGAGAACTGAATGCAGAGAAACCCACGATTACGAAAGAGATGACAAATGTAAATTTTGCCATAATATCTACTGCCAGTTGAATATTGTTTAGTGGTAAAAAACAAATTGACGTATTTTCGGAGTACACATTTAAACAGGAATTTATGCTTTGTTGTATTCTAATTCAACAGCGTTGTGTGTTTTCGTGCTATTTTAGCATTCTGAAAAATGTGCATCCGACATTCTTTCCGTAATGATAGAATACGAAAGTACAGACATAAAACAGGTTTTGCATGGTTGATGTCTTTTGGTTAATGTCAGGTTTGGTCATGTCTTTCAATTTAAGCCAAGGTGGAACGTCATCTTCGAAACAGAAATTTCCTAGAAAGCATGTTAATATGGAGAAACCATGTGTATATTACGCATGACGCAACCACCGTCTAGACTCTCATATAAACAGACCCGCATATATATTGCAGTGTTGATAGTTAATGCTAAACATGTACTTTTTCTAGAAGTTTCTGATTTCTGGATTAGGTGTGCTATATAACAGGTTACAATATTAGAGACAGAAGCATTAGAAAATGTTTTCTGGTGCCATAAAAGGCCTCGCTTATAGATTTTGTGGTGATTTGCAATTGGCTTTGAATCTCGAATTCAATCAAAAATGCAATATTAGGACACAATGCATATGTCCAGTTTGTGAAGCATCTACGCATCTCGCACTCTTCTAACTATATAGATCGTTTGCACCTGACGACATATCAACCAAATTGCCTGAAAATGATTGTAACGATGATAAGGTGGTTGTCTTTTGGTGATGTGTTGGTTATGTCTTAATTGATCTTTATTAGAACACCAAAGTAAATATTAAGAGGTTTTTTTTGGTAAAAATGCTATTAAATTCGTTAACGGTTTACTAAGAAAAGCAATTTGGTTTCATATTTTTGTAAAGGTGTGAACTATTCAATTGGTAAATAGTATTGAAAACATGTCTTTTTTATATGCAATACAATGTCTGATTTCAAGAGGCAAAATCTAAAAGAAATATATGCAATAATGGCCACAAAATATTCTTTCTTGACTTTTGTATTTTGTGCAAAAGGAAACATAATATATAAACCACAAGATCGTATATTTTTTATCATGTTTTAAAGCAATAGGGATTGATGCATGGTCTTCTCATTACACTGTCTGATTCGGTCACCGCATGCAGGCTGGAAACGATCTATATAAGTTCCAAGTGCTTTTTGAGAAGACAGACAAGTATGTTTATAAATTAAAGAACAGTAACTTATTCGCGGTTAGATATTCGCTCTGCTCTGCATTTCTATATAACGGATTTTGTATGGCTTCAAAACGATAACCCTTCAAAGAATCAATGTTTGGTGGCCGTGGACTGGCTCTTAACTAAAATAAATGGCAGGCTATCTGTAACCAGAGACGTTTTTAGTTGAAACGAGTTGTTCCACGCGGGTAAACACACAGCCAAATACGAAATATACCCTTACACACAAATTTCACCACCAAATTTTGGCTAAAGGTAAGCGTATAGACGCGTATTTATCTTGAGACAGCCTTTCTTTTATTTTAGTTTTATGCGGTTAATGCCCGCAATGTGTAATTTTTCTGGAAATAAATAATTTGACAATGCCATTTAATATTGGATGTCCATGCATGATAACAAAAATGATGCGGCCATATTCATTTTCGTCGTTTTTTCCTGTGACTCAACCTGCGATAAAATGAGGGATGCAGTTGGGCTTTTACGTCATTGGGCAGGCAACGAATTGGAAGAGATTTCCGATAGGACGTCTCAATTTCATCGAATGGCACCCACTCATCTGGCAGACTGAAAGGAGAAATTCGTGCATGATGAACAAAGCGTAAAATATAAAGCCTTGTTTCACATGATACGCTTAAAAATTTAGGAAAGCAACTATTGAAATTATATATTTATAAATGCATGATATATAGAACAAATGGTGCAAAAGGTAAGGTTTAAGACAACACGTCATCATTGGGGGAGAGCTCCACTAAACCGCAGATGTTAATTGAAATGCAGGAGAACTATAAGTAGGACGTGGAGTCTGTAGTTTTCCACGTAAAAAACAGCGCATGCAGACAGCGTCTAGAACTCTCTCATATATAGGGTTCTCTTAATATCAGCCGTTGTCGTGGCGTTGAGTTCTACACTGTTAATTTTGAGGTGCTAAAATAGCACCAGCGTAGGTGCCAAATCAACACATTGCAGTGGTGTTAAATAGAAAGTGCTATTTTGACACCAATTTCGGTGCTAATTTAACACCACCAAATCTGACATTACGCTAAAAGTGCCAATATGACACCTTATAATTTCAGCACCTTTGCAAGGTGCTGAAATAGCACCTATTTCGCAGACGGAAAGTGCTAAAATAACGCCAGATTGAGGGTTAAAGTATGGGGTGTCAAAATAACACTAAATGGCGGTAGAGAATTTTCGACTTTATTACAAAGTCATCTTCAGACAGAATGGATAGGGAAAGAGCGGTTATTTAAGTTATTGGAAAATAAATCTGTATTTTCGAATCAATGTTTTAGAACAGGAAATTCCTGTGCGTTTTCGCACAACTATTCATCTGAGTGATCTGACGACATGGAAAAAAACCAATAGAGACGAATACTAGACAAATGGTACATCGATAGTGATGCATTGTCCTTTTCATTTCATCAAACTGTGTTATTCCGTGCTATATTTTCGGACTGCTTATGTATTGATTGCTACAAAGTATTTATTTCGCAATCGCCTGATATGTATGTCCATATAAGGAACAAAATATAACACGTGATCAGCGCCTGTATGCAAATTGCCAAATTTTGAGCGCGTCGTTTGAAAACTCTTTTGAATCGTATTTCATACTGCCGTGTTAAAGACGTTTTGAGCGTATTTCTTAACTATTTTGGTACTTCTAAATATGCTGAACAGCAACGGACTCACATAAGGAAATATCAAGACAATTGGCTATGATATTATCTCAGAAATATCTTGGTAAGTTGAATTGAATTGAATTTGATCGAGTACGGAGGTCCACGTTCGCTCAAACGGCCAAATCGCCAAACAAACAAATGTGTGTTATTTATTATTATAGAGAAGCCAAATGAATTCTACTTATAATACTGCGATGATCTCTTTAGCAATCTGGGTCAAAGAAAATATCATTGCAATAATAGGTATCTATTCATGTTTATTTTACCGTGATTTTATGAAGCATCTGCGCTAAGCTCTTATATTGATGTAATTTAACGATATTTTATCCTATATTAGCAGTTGACAATTTGTGTCCTATTTGATACATTTGATGTTAGAGAATGTTTTTTGTTTCATGGAATATATGTGCCTATATAATATGTCTTTTGATAACATTATTGAGACATAAAATCTCCTACAGGTTACCTGAAAGTACTATCTAATAGCCTGCTGAAAAATTTGAATTCAACTTGTATTCTAACAAATACTGTCAGTCATTCAATTGCCCAGCCATTGATTGTGTTCTATAGTGAGGTTGAATTGTGGACTGATACATTTATCAACTATAAATAAATCTACAATACCTATGATTAATTATAATTCTTGTCTATTTTAAGTTTTCACCAAGATTGAATGAAGGCCTCAAATGTGGCAGATTAAGGGGAAACTGTAATTCTAATGATATGACAAGGGTATGAAGGGATATTTACTGTCAACAATGAAAGTGTATACAATTAATGTATCCAACCATGGAAGAAAAATAAAATATTTCATCTATGAAAATTTAGAAATATCCCTTCCTTGCTGACTCAATTGTGGTTGTGGAACAGTAAGTGATAACCTTGTTGTTGTAATCTTTATGATTATCTGTGTTTGCCAAACTTGGTTTCTGTCGACCATCTTAGATTTTGTATTTTGTGTGGTTTGTATTTTGAAAATATTCCTGAAAATCCTAATCCTGATTTTAAAATGTTCCTGAACTAGAGTATAGTTGAATAGTTGGGAGTAGGAAATTGAATCTGGTTGTAGGCATGCTATCAAAAAATACAGTATAACACCTCTATTATACGTATATACCCTTTATTAAATGGATCTGACTTGTTAAACATTCATTCTGATACAGGGTTCATGGACCATAACAAGGCCAAGGGTAGAAACAATTTTTGAAGAATATCCTGCACTTCAGCTTATATTACAGAGGTAAGTTTGCTTTTAGTTTACAGCATTCATGTTGATAGAAGGTACCTGTTGGATTGATGTCAAGTGCTCTATTTCAACACTTTGCCATAATTCTTGTTAACAAACAATCCAAACAGATAATTGACTGTCAAATTTCTTTGTTCGACATAATACCCTACCCCTAACCCTAAGTTTGACAAAACTCTGTGGGCTGATTTTGTTTTTTAGACACTTTTAAAGTCCTCTTTAAAAATATTTGTTATTTATTATACGTTGTTGATTCCATAGATCAGGACCCAAGGCTAATTCGTTCAGAAGACCTTTCAGATGTTCAAACTTTGATGATTGCGGTGGAGGGGCAAATGTTAACTTATCAAAGAACAGACTCAACTTCATTTTATCTACTAAACATGGAGTACATTGCTGGTGTGGCAAATGTGTGTGCATTCTTGGAAACTGCTCTCGTCGGGAAGCCTTAGGACAAAAACTTTTGAAGGACGTTAAGTACCGTAAACATTTTAAAAATTCTTGTAGCTACGTAGATTTTCCAGTCACAGCATATGAAGAAATAAATATTTTTTAATCGCATTTGGTCTACTTCGTATGATTATAGCTTATGCTATTTAGTCGCTCCATTGCTAGCGCTAAAAGTGCAAAAACTAATCCACACAAACTTCAGGTGTTAGATTAACACCAAAAGTAGGCGTCAAACTAGCACCAAAGATCGTGCTAATTTGACACCTTATTTCGCGGTGTCAATTTAGCACCCGATATGGTGTTATTCTGTACCTTTTTATTTGACACCTTTTTTGGTGTCAATATGACACCGCAAAATTAACAGTGTACAGTACATGTAGTTATACGACATAAGTCAGGGAAACGTAACTTTTCTTCAAATGCAGTCTTAGAAGGGTCTGTGAAGCGTTTTGGCCATGTTACGCGAATTTTCATATTCCAGAGACATACATATAGAAAGTTTGACATAATAGCTACAATATTTCCAAACATTTTGAACGATAGTGCATAACTGATCCGTATTGCAATTCATCCGACCTATGGCTTTCAATAACATCTGCGTGGAAAATGCATTAATACATATTAATATACATTTTCCAAGCATGCATGCGTGTTATCAGGGTCGAAGCGGGAATATGTGTATTGCAGAATCATTCAGCCAAGCTGAACGAATCAGCATCAACAACATCGCCACCGCAATCAAACTATTACACAATAAAATGAACTGATTCACTGATTCGTATAGGTTGGTTTATTTCGACGAAGATTAGACAACGAGCATTTTGCCAACTAGCAAAGTCAGGAGAATACTTCGATGAAAACAAAGCTTATAGGAAGGTGCTAAAGTAGACGTGGGATGTGAAAATAAAGTGATTTTAGGACAAATACTAAAACTCCACGGTAAGTTTAATAATAATTTGATAAATATGAATATTTCAAATTCATGCATGCAAATTACAACTGCGTGGTATACAGGAATTGTAAAGGGTAATTCTACTGAAATATGCATGACCTGCAACCATCATGGACAATTGGGGGAAAGTAAACAGTTAGTTTATACATTACATTGATTCTGGTATCCAATGAAGTAATATCTCCTTTTCACCCTTCTTGCTTACTCTTTTACCAAAAGGCTGGAAGAAAAAAAAAAAAGCTAAGTTGTTTTAACACATATACAAAATTGAATGATTTATATCCATCGCGAAAAGGGATTCAGTTTGAGGAGTACAGTAATCGACAGCGTCTGTATTAGGGAGGGAAGTTCAGAAAAGTTTTATATAGAGACGTGAGCGAAACGATTCGCATTTCCGGAAGGCTGGTATTTAAGAAGTGTTTGTATCGAACAGGACGCCTGTCCAAGACAGGCTTTTTCTTAAGGCCTCTTCGCACATTCAATTTTGTCGGATCCAATTCACTTGAAGTATGGAATAAAGTCTGTTATTGATAAAGTAGTGCTGCATTGGCTTAAAATTATCTGCTGCCCATATACATTGTAAGTAATTAGACTATTAAAATCTATCAAAAGTGAATCGGATCCGAGAAAACAAGCGAACAAGCAAGTGAACGCCGAATATTGAGTATCAATCGATCCTCCCAACGAGCATTAATCAATAAACGAGAATGGCCTTGAATGCAGAACAAGTGGAATTTCAATTTATATTTAGCAACGGTTATGCACCATTTGGAAAAACGGACAGCTTATGGCAATATTTCATTTCACTTCCCATGAGCCCATGTCTATAATCTCTCAGAACTAAGAACGGGGCAGATTTCAACTTGCACAATTACCTCAGCAATAAAATGTATGCTGGATCCATCGATTCCGATGGATTCCGTATCTGTTCCAATCATACTTGTCAACCGCGATTTGATGCTGTCCACTGTGTGTTGGTCAACAAAATCTTCAACTTTCCCTAAAACAATAAATTGCCACTAAGATCAGATAAAATCTAGATCGCTTACAATCTAGACAGTAAAAAATCTTATCTTATATTATAAAAATCGTTGTGACTACATGTAATTGCCATGGATTATATACCTGTTTGCCGTGAACTTATTAACTTCCATCTAAAATCTTTACAGTTGTACATGTCAAAAATGAAAAATGCAATTGATCTTACTATAAACATGACGTGCATTGCATTATTAACAAATCCCAGCGGGGAATGTCTTACAAGCATTAATAAGGTTACGTCGTCAAATTGAGGTTTCAGATTTTGGTTCGATGAACCCCGTTAGAAAAATGAATTCAATTGCAACAGCAATGGCTTGATTTTCTGGAGAATTTGGACTCAATTAGTCTGTCCTTAAAAGAGCTAATCTATTTAATTAGGATCAAGAAATTTAATTACATGCAGTGGTTAAGAAAATTTGTTTGCACTCATTTCTTCTGATCAGTGATTAACACGTTTGTTCTACTACAACTAAATAATGTAACTGGTTGATGTGATAATAGAAAATTTGAATTAAACGTAGAAGTAACAAAGGATTTGAATATACTCATAAAATGCCTGGCAGTGTCGTAAACTAGCGAACCACATTTGTCATTATAGCCGAATTCATATTAGAGCCGGATAACTCGTCTTTGACTGGAAATTCGTTTGATGTGAATCCGGTCACAGGCGGGTTTCTCGTCCGAATTTTCCCGTCTAAACATGCAGACGGATAAGCTGGACAAGAATCCCGTCTGGACGAGAAATTTGTTTAGAGTTCGAATTTAGACGGATAAATCAGACAAGTTTCTCAAATATATCAACACGGTCAAGAACGGAACAACGCTAAGAGAAAGTACAAACAAAATGATTATCGTACAAATGTATACGTTATCATTTAAGCATTACCCGATCCATGACATACGTATAAACGTATCCACCATCCCTATTTATATTGAGACGGGTTGCAATCAATGTAGGTTAGGAACTGCTAGTCTGGGTTATATACGTTAGTGACAACTATCATTTCTCTGATACTGTAGGGTACCATAGGAAATTAAGTTTTGTGCATGGTTAAGGCATGCTGTAGGCTCCAAAACTCGGCAGTATAGTTGAGGTATTCTCACATTAAGGAGCTAAAGGTCTACAAGCGAAGAACAACGTCTACAAACCAGAGTAAAGTTCAGAGTTACTGAGAAAACGTCTTCGAACCACGCTCACGTTCACGGTTCACGTTCTAAGTCTTATATCGTCAATTTCGGGTTAAAATATATATACAGATTATTTACGAGTTTATGATCTATTATTTTCGTCGCCAATGGCAAAAGAGTATCTACCTATCCTACGTGCGTTTGGACTGTTTCCCCGCCTCAATTGTGCTCACACGTAAGTCTTATACCATATTGGGATAACTGGTTGCCTTTGATGGTGTTAGAGCTTACAATCAACTTTCCCGTCGAAGATGAATTTCCCGTCCCTAATTGGAATTCGGCTATTTTTCTATTACATTGAATGTGTTCATTTTTTGTCAAACATACTCAATGGGGAATACAAATCTTATACCCCACAGAAACTGGAAAACTATAACGAAACTTACCATGCGTGCCAGGTTTTTTGTATCGTATGTATTTTAAGCGTTTCCGTCTCAATTGTTTTTTACTTGGCGAATCATCCTTTCCGACATTGTTATTTACATTCCTCTTTGACTGACGTGCATTATCCTGGAAATGGCACGGAACATGCCGAGCAAGACCGGTTTGTGTTGAAAACGACATGGAGCACCCTTCAAAGATACATTTGAATGGTTTCACCCCAATGTGTGATTCTAAGTGTTTCGTGAGCCAGCTCATTGAACAACTTGGTCGGTTGAAAACTTTACAGTCCTGCCATAGGCAGACAAATACGTCACATGACTTCATTGGGTCAACATGGTTCTCTTGAGCGTGACTAGCAAGCTCAAGCACCTCGCAAGCAGTGAAATCACAATCCATCCATTTACATGAAAAACCTTCGGATTTTTTGCCATCATGTTGTAACCTAAAAATACAAACCTATATATGTTAACCAAATACAAACCTAAATATATATATATATGTTTTTAGTGGAAATACTTAACTCCGAAAGTGGAAATACTTAAATCTGAACGTTGTGCTAAAATGAAGAATAGGCATTTTTACCTTATAGAACCATATATCAGTTGTTTTTCTATTTTTTAAACATTTATCCAATTCCTATAGTCAAAATTTCCACACCTGATAGCAATTTTCAGTTGTTTTAACTGATATGCTGCCAAATGTTTGAGGTTAATATTTTGTTTATAATCAATAAAGAGAGGAAAAAAATGTGCCAGTTTAACTTAGATTATGGCAGAGTTAGATTATGGCAGAGTTAGATTATGGCAGAGTTCAGATACAGTATGTGCACCTATGTTGCTACATAATAGGAAATTTTTGGTCAGACAAATTTTGAATTTAATCAAGTAAAATATCAAGTTGGCAAGTGTATTGCAAACGTTTCAAATAGACAAAACACTTCTCGACATTTCGACCTGAGGGCCTTCGTCGGGAGAGTTAGTATGAAAATAAATAGAGGAGAATACATGTTTTGTATGGGGGCAAAACACATGATAAAAATGGGCCAATAGAAAACAAAAAATCAAAACAAATTGGAATACACTACATTGCCTGCAAAGAGGCACCTTATTGTGGGCTAAGAATAGCCCGCAATGAGGGAAGCCTAATCAGCAACGAAAACATATTACAACCAGCTTTGATGTAAACAAAGGAATGGTAGTCGTATTACTATG
The DNA here is from genome assembly GCF_004324835.1 of Dendronephthya gigantea. Lineage (NCBI taxonomy): Eukaryota > Metazoa > Cnidaria > Anthozoa > Malacalcyonacea > Nephtheidae > Dendronephthya > Dendronephthya gigantea. The sequence continues at coordinate 453,110 of NW_021163091.1, forward strand.
GGTGAAGTAGCATTAAATGAAAGAGAGTCTTTCATTTATGCCAGAGGGATGGAGAGTGCCAAGACTGTGGATGAGTCGCATTTCTTGTTGTTTACGGCAATCGTCAGTACCGGAAATGGGGCAGAGGGCTCTAATTTTCATGTCATGTGAGCCCTCATACAAAACATGTATTCTCCCCTGTTTATTTTCATACTAACTCTCCTGATGAAGGCTCTCAGGTCAAAACGTCGAGAAGTGTTTTGTCTATTTAGGCAGTTGTTATACCACATTTGATGCTAAGTTGTTTGAAGACGCTGCCACACTGCTCCTTGGTTATATTGAAACTTATATAGTAAGCATGCATTAATTATCATTAAAGGGATTTATTGCGATTGATATTTTACTTGTAAAAATTGTAGTGACCCAGGCACAAAGAAATCTGTTGGTTTTGAGTATAATGGTGTTTGTAGTTTTCCTGGCTGGATGACAATGGTCAATTTATACATTTTTAGTAGCAGCGATGGTAAATCAGAATGCATAATATACAATAAAATAATAAAATAAAATATTTCACTACGTTTAGTATACACACTGCAATTTATCAGTTCAAAGTTCAAACTTCTTAAAAAATACTCCATTGTAAAATGTAACTAAAATTATTTTTGTGTGTGGGACGACATCAGATAATGGAATGTGTGACAGATTCCCTGTGCAGTATAAATTGTATTTAAATGGTGGCTAGACAATGCTGCAGTCAAACCAAGTCACAATTTCTTTAACTAAACTTATATTATGAAATGACACAAAACTCAAATCAGTCTTATTATTTTACCGAGTATCATTATAGCTAATGTTTCCATCATTAAATACAAAAATAATATAAAGCTAGTTAAGGTAATTGCCCGTTCAATTTTGCTGCATTTACCATGCCGCATTAAGTAAACGGTTTAAATCGAAGTTTCGAACGATTAAAACAGTACAAATCTTACAGACAAAGAAAAAACTTCAATGTTATCTGTATTTTGCAGTCGACGGCGGCTAAAGTTTATACTTTATAAATGTGTATTTTTGTACCAAAATTCAAATTACACTTTCAAAACACTTTTTTGAAGTTAAGCAAAGGTGTAATGCCTTTCACGGTTTATGCGTTTGCATAAAAAGTGAAATTTAAACAAATAACGGCATACAAAGCTGAAAAGTATACAATACGGCTCATCTTGTCGCGAACAAATACGAATAAACAAAGTAAACACTTTAACATTTATAAGTTTTGCAGATTATGAATTATTCCCTTACACGGCTTTGTCTTGACCGTCTGTTCTTTGCTAACTGTCATGCTTCTATATCTTGTTCTTTTCGTTTTACTTCCTTTGCACAAGTTTATGAACGTTTTACAAAATGTTTACGAAATGACAGTTAATATAAATTGCTGCGCTCTCATTGAATACAAACTTTCTGTCTTAGCCAATCAGAATGTTCGTTGATTACCAGACGTTACTCGCGCATGCGCATAACTTAAAACCACCAACGTCGACGTCCATGACAAAGAATTGGACAACTTTGGATTCGCCTATGTCTACCGGGTGTATTCCTAATCTCGAGCGGAATTAGTACCCTCGCAGGCGCTCCGCGCCCGCTCGGGATGAAAATAGTCACAATCTGCATTCATACTTAAAGTTGCTTATTAAAGCATCCCAAATTTAGCAATTGTTTAGTAATTTTGTATATATGTTCATATCATGCACTATGCAAGAGTTGATACTATTTTTCATGGTTAGTACAAAAGCATACAAATTTGCTAATTTTAGACAAATGTATTTTCCACATTTGCAACTTTTCATCTCAGGTCACATAATTTTGAAAAACTATTCTGATATTTAATGTGTGTATTATAATGAAGAATTTAATACACAGAACTTAAAGACAGGAGTGTCGTGTGGGCAATTAAACATGAACTGTTCAATTTGACCCAGTGAAAGAGAGAATGGTGCATCTACATTGACAATATATACCTTGTTAGTCAGATAAGCCTGGACATGCCCTGAACACATGCTTCTATAGAGATATGTTCTGGAAAGTCGTAGTTCTGGTGCAAAAAGCTTGTGTAAAATGAGTGCAGATGCATGAAATCTTTTGTAAGTGTGCAAAAATAATGAATAAAAAATGAAGTGCATATATATAATCGCAGCAACAAGGGGGCAACTTGGACTTGATCATCTGTTTGTTCTCTAACAAAATGATTGTTAGGTATATTTAGGCATCTAATATATGCAAGTTTTCTCAACAAAAATATTGGGTGCAGCTGTGCCTAACTGTGCAGTTTGTAATATGGTAACTTCAGTGGTGTTATTTGATAGGCATTCTTTAGATTAAGGCATCATATCCTATCTACATTAACCATTTATTCCCGTTTCTCCACCTTATTTTTAAATGCTTTAATTTGGCAACACACAAAGCTGCGCAGATAACATTTTAAATGGAATAAGAAGCGAATAATCAAACAAAGAAAATTCCGAATAAAACACACCAACCTAAGCAGAATGCTATGCGAATCACATTCAATTTATTTATTCTAGAAGTCTCTACTCGATGTTCCACTCACAACAAAATATAAACTTACTTATAGAATATTCGCGTTTTGTGTATTTTACCTACTTTCAGAATGTAAACACAAAACATGTCACATTGTTATATACGCATATTTTATGCAAAAAATTCCAAAATATCTTACCTATTTTCGCCTTTCATTTCGTTTTTTGAACTATCTAAATTCGGTACGGTCATGCTTTTATTTCTAACTGGTGATGCACGTAAAGACGATGCCCTTATGCCTTCACGAATGGGACTAGCTTTTCCTGAGTTTATGTGACTGTAAAATCCATTCAATTTAGTTGATAGATGCCCATTTTGTTGGTCCTTTTCACGAAAGCAGGTGGAGATTGTACTATTATTGTCTAGTATAACTCCATTCTTATGCTTTCCTTTCATTTTAACGCCAACATAGAAATTCTTTTCCCTATTTTCTACTATACTATCAACTACATTATTCTCAGCCGCCATATTGTATGTCGATTCACGTGTTCTAAGTCACGTGATAAGACCCTGGGGAAGAGGTGTTACTAACGAACACCGTGTTCATTGGGTTGGCTAAATAGCAAATAGCTTAATGGTTTTACATAGAGAGCCCAATCTTTCACATTTTAATGAATTTATTTCAGTATTAAAAAATACATAAATCCAAAATTGTCTTGATAAGCAAAGAGGAGTGCTATTACTTTTAAAATGTCAATGACAATGTGGTGCAATTTCAAATGTAATTGCGCTATACTTAACATCCGTCTATGTCATTAACGAGTAATAGGTCTAATAGTGAGTTTCTAGTACAATTGCGAAAAAGTACTTTAGCGGCATTAGGCTATTAGCGCTGTCAGCACTCGTCCTTTAGACTCACTTGCGTATGTTTACCCCATTGAAATTCAAAACTATATTGTTACGGTATAGGCACAGACGCACAGTAGTGTCTGTACTAGTCCAGTGGCCAGGTATGAGGAAATTATTATGCTATATGTATGACATCATACTACACCCCATTAGTACAGCCCAACAGTAGTAGCCTGTTGGGCTACTACTCATGTATAGATGTAATCAATGGATAATATAAATCTAAATCTAACCTTTAGTATGATTTTCTACATTCTTAGTTGTGGAAGTTGTTATACATATGATCATGTACTGTCCACATATCTTAATATTGCTGTACTTCTCAGTTCTCAGACTTCAAGAAAAATTTGAACGTTGGAAAAGTTTGAGTTGCACCCATTGGCTGGGCCTCCCTTTTTTATTGCTGTGAAAATCATGATGACTATCAGTGCTGTTTAATTTAACCACTACTGGAAATCTGGAATCTGGAAACAAAGTATATATCAACAGTATTTTAGCTGCGTGACGATGTTTGCCTGTGTTGACGAACTCTACATGAGTACATGTTAACGAACTGTACATCTAGATTTTGGTAATTCATGGGTAATAAACGGTCTGTTTGCTTGTGGTATAGAAAGGTGACAGACTACATGCAAAAACCTTAGAATCATCAGACTCAACCAACTACTCCAGCTACAAATACATAGGCGCAAAAAAATTTTGAAAATCAAGAAATTCGGGCAAAGTTCAGCCGAAACTTCTGGCAAACTGAAAGCTAAATTACATGGCTAAAATTTTTAAAACCAAATTTTGTAATATATATATAACATATTTGTATACTATTTCGCTATTTTTGTTACACTTTCTTAAAAGCACATCCGCCGCTTTGCCAAATCTGGTAAAAGTTATAATTCGGGCACATTGTATAAATGAAAACTTCGGGCGATTTTTTTTTGCCCCTCAAACTAAGTTGCGCCCGTACGCCTATGTACAAGTATAAGCAGACAAAGATTTAGGAATATAGATACAGTAAACTAATACTCCCGAACCATGATTACGTCCAAAATATATTTTTGGCCTGGACACCTCCGTGTAAAATGGTAATTTTTCTGAATTATTTTCATTTCAGACATCTGAGGGTAAAGGGAAAGTTCAGTCTCCTCTATGAATGTGCAAAAACTTCCTAACCGGTCCTAACAACGGTACGCCCTAAGCAGTGAGCTATATATAGAGAGAGAGAGTTCACGGAGCTATTAGAGGACAGTGAGCTTTCTCTCTCTATATCAGAGAGCGAGAGTTCACTGGCCCCCTTAGGCCTGTTTCAAACGTCGCATTTTGCATGTGTCGAATACAATTCTAATTAGATTCGACCCTAAAACAATAATCCGACCGTCATTTCAAATGTCGCATTTCGCATGTGCTGAATTCAATTAGCGGCAGTCCGCTTGGGCGCATATCATGACGTAAATGACGTAAATAAATAAATAAAGCAATGGCGCAATATGGCGCCAAATTCAAATAAGTGTACCAAAATATTAATATTAAATAATATAATACATCGGGCAAGGCAGAGGCGAAAGACATTCGAAGCAGCTTTGCACTTTTTAATAAGTCGTAGACAAAAGCTATTAAAAATATGTGCTGTGGTAGTTCTCCTTTTATCCGCACGAAATTCAGCTACAACCGTGAAGCGTTCATGTCGGAGATTTCAACGAAATCCAGGTTGGTGGAATATTGTGTGGCAAACATACTCTGATGCTCGGTTTAAAAAAACCTTCAGAGTGTCAAGAGGTACATTTTCTTTTATTCTTGGGCGCATACGTACTAAATTGGAAAGGAAATCTTTAACAGAGGAGCCTGTTGAGCCGGCTTTGCGACTGGCTATCTGTCTCTATCGCCTTGGCCGTGGGACATATTACTACACTATCTCAGAACTTTGTGGTCTTGGATTGTCAACAGTTGCAACAATTACCCGAGAAGTATCTGAAGCTATTGTTGAGATACTATGGGAAGACAGTGTCAACAAGCATATGCCAAACTCAGAGGAGACCTTTCGGGAAAAAATCTTGGATATGGAAGAAATGTGGCAATTTCCATGTTGTTGGGCTGCAGTTGATGGTTGCCATATCCCTATTAAGTGTCCTCCAGGTGGAATGCAAGCTTGCAAAGAGTACCATAACTTTAAGAACTTTTACTCTATTGTCCTCATGGCATTGGTTGACTCACATTATCGATTCATTTGGGGAGCTGTGGCTACCCAGGAAACTCACACGACTCAATAATTCTACAGTCAACTGAGCTTTGGTCAAATATCGAAGAGGGCGATGGTCTACCATCGATAGGAAAAAAAGTGGGCACACAAACTGTGCCTCCTCTTATTGTTGGTGATTCAGCATTCCCACTCGCACCATGGCTGATGAAACCCTACACCAATGCTGTTTTATCACCCGAACAGAGATACTTTAATTATCGGCTAAGTCGTGCTCGGATGGTCACAGAGGGGGCATATGGCCAGTTAAAGGGAAGATGGCGTGTGCTTCTTCGGAAATGTGAGAGCGACAGCAAGAATGTTCGCATATTTGCACTTGCCTGTATGGTACTCCACAATATTTGTATCAATCTGGGTGATACAATGCCAAAAAAGTTGGACCTTACCATTGACCCTACTACCAGTGAGAAGAGGGATAGAGAAAAAATTCGGGAAATACTGCAAATGACCAATTGTTCCAAAGTAAACAATTCATCGCCTCTGGCGGAAAAGATTAGAATGGCATTGGTTGAAAAACTTTGGCTTGAAAAAGAGACTGGATTTATTCGAACATAATTGAACGTTGTTCTTGTTTATTCTGTTAAAAGGAATTTAAGAGTTTTTGCTGAAGTCAAAAGTGATGCATTATATATATCCCCAACATTACCTTATGAGGGGACACTTCACGTTAATTTCAACTTTGAAGTGTTTGCAACAGTAACTTTGAATTTAAAAAATTACAGTAGGAAGAAATGCTCAAATGAGCAAAATGAATGGGAAAAGATGTTTCATTGAATATGCGCTGTTGATATGGTATCAGAGTTTAAGTGTAAGGTTACTCTTGCTAATAATTAATATACAAATTTATATACTCTAGTAAGTGTGTTTGAAAAAATTTCTTTCTCTGCATAAGGTAATATTTATGCATCAGTATTGACTTGGGCAAAAACCCTAGTAAAATGTTTGTATTAATCTGTTCTTTTTACCAAAAAATGCAAAATGTTAATAATAAATATTTATGTTCAAAAATATTGTTCTGGTTTGTCATAGACTGTAATTCAATATAGTCTAGATTTTCCATATGGGAACTCTTGAATACAAATGTTTTCATCAGAGCTAGTGCCTTCACATATTACATGCACATTGGCTTAACTACCTCTGCTGCAAACAAAATCTAAATGTTTGTCCAATTCTTCCTTCTGACATCTATTATAATATTTCTTACAGTTATTTTTAAAGATTGTACATTTGGAAACAAAACAGCAACAATTCTAAATCCCTATTGTACAATACTTAGCCTACTTGGTCACACTTGGGGACTGAACCCATTTCCAGGATGATATACAAAGCTTGAGGGTTGGCCAATGGTTGGCATGTTATACATAGGACTCTCAGTACTTTGATTACTAAAATATTGCTGAGGGCTACTCCAATTTTGATGTGGTCCTCCATGGACAGAACCAAAACTCATACCTGAGATATCATGTGGTGGAACAAGATTAACCTGGTTACTGTTAGTTGGTGTAGAAGTATGTTTTAACATTAATTCCACCAACTGAAGCTCATGCTTTCTTGCCTTGTCTGCTTCTTCTTGCATAAATGTAATTAGCTCCTTTGCTGGATCTTTTTCAACAATTTGCTTAAGCAATTCAACAGCTTCAGTTACTTGATTTTTCTTTGGGAGCTTTATTTTCTTTTGAGGAACAAAGTCATCAAAGGTTTTTGCAATCTCTTCCTCTTCACTAAGATCATTAAGTGCAGAAGGTTCAACTGCCATACCGGGTTGACATGAGTCACGTGTTTTCACAAGTGGAAAAAGCAAGTCAAACCATTTTCCAAATCCTTTTTCATCTTGGAAGCGTTGGATTCCAGTGGCAGTTTTTTATTCATGGCAAGCTTGTTTACAATCGCTGACACAACGTTTAAATTTTGTCCTCAACTGTTGAACAGTGAACGTAATCTCTTCTCCTCTTTTTTGCTCTTTTTTCAGCTCAGTTAATACCTTTTCATAAATAATGCCATTATTTTGATTTTTTGTGTTAGTAAATATCAACTTTTGTTTATTGTAGTCATCAGATGTAATGATATCCACTAAGTCATCCACAGCATCAGTACTCCACACTGCTTTTCTTCCAGCCTTTCCTTTTTTTCTCTTGGTACCAATAAATCTTGTGCAATTTTCTTCACCATCATCCTCATTCTGTGGGATTGTAGAACTATCACCGGCATTTGTTTGCTCACTATATAAAACAATACACAAATTGCCCAAATGTGTACCAGCAATAGTTGGTTGCAAATTGTGGACATGAATAAAGTACACCAGGAAAAGTATTATGGAAGCAAATTATTTTCAGTATATAGCATTGGGATAGCCATGTTTGGACATTAAATGGGTGGTCAATTTCTAGCCTCCAATCCTTCAGTTTCTGGAAGGCACAATTTTGATAATCATATTATTTTAACATTTATAGCTATTGTTGCTATATAGCAAATGACGAATAAAAAAATCAATAAAATTGGCTGATTCAGCCTGACGTCAACTGAATTCAAAAGAAATAATCACTTTTTACGTCGATATGTTTTTACGTCATACATTCAAAAATGTCACATTTCTAACCTTTTCTTGTTATTTTCTAATTTTTCTTCATACTCTTGCCCAAAAATATTGCAATTGATACAATATCCAACTGCTTTCCCAGCAAGCCAGCCTTGGCATTCGTCGTCTGGTTCATGTATCGCGCAGCGATTACAAACAGACGCAGAACACTGCAGGCAAATGTAGTTTGTTAGCTTTCCACATGAAATACAATACGTCGTCGACTGTTTTGGTTCAATATTTCCTTTGTCTTTGTCCTCCATATTTGCATATACCACATGGACGAAAAAACGCGGGAAATTCTTTCAATAATATAACATGACGTTCTTCGTCTTTTTCTTCAAGCGAATTAAATTCGACACATGCAAAATGCGACCTATGAAACCACGTCGCATCGAGCTCGCATAATGCGACCGGAACAGTCGAATTTAGCATCACGGTCGACCGCAATTAAAAACGGCGAATTCAATTGTTTCATACGTCGCATCTCGCATGCAGATAATTCAAACAATTGTATTCGACACATGCAAAATGCGACGTTTGAAACAGGCCTTAGTAGGAAATTTTGATTTTCGTGTCCAAACTCGCGCGACGCGATTAACCACGCGTGACGGTTACGTGGGTTTCCACGAAGATTCTTCAACTGCTTGATTCGTACTTCGTAGTCGTCGCGTGGTTTGATCGAAAAATTTGTTGATTGTTGGAAGGGTTTTCATATTAGCGAGAATTTGCTTTCTTTTCTTGCAAGATATTCGGTAAAAGAAAGAAGACTACCGTTAGAAGATATAAGGCTGATCAAGTAATGTACTTTTTGATAATCTATGAATATTTGCAGTCGTTTTACGAAAGACAAATTATGATGCGCGTTTCATCATTAGGTTCGATTCATAAACTCGGTCAATTTTTGTGAACATCTCTTGCGATAAATATTCGTATATAGATTAATAGTTTGACTACAACTATTTTATTTTGCTTTTCAGTAGTTTATTAGGAATACTGACGCTTTTTCTTGTTGGTTATTGTATATTTTATCGCATCTGGTGTGCAGTAATATCAAGACTTGAGGCCTATATTAGACGAATTGCATTTATTAGAAATGTAAAGTTTTAAGAATTTAGTTTTAGGAACTATTTTTCTACAATTCAATTGCCCCTGTTGTGCTATTAAATCATCGTCATATATACACGTTTTATACGTTGTCTACACGTAGATACAATGTTGGACAATGTTACTAGTAATATTCCTGTAATTTCGCATGGTGATTGGTGATATCACAATATCACTAAATTAGCTTGTAGATACACTGCATGTATTTAATATTGCAAAGCTTTTGGTCTGTTAACCTGGGCCTTCATCAGTGCAGGCACAGGTTACCAGCCTGGAAGCTTTGCAATATTAATCACTTGTGTGGTGTACCTATACATACAAGCTAATTTATTTATGTTACTAATTCCCCGTCAAACATGTCTATACATGTTCTTCGTAAAGCAAACTAAAGCCATTTAAATATTTTATATGACTGCATGAAATTTCCACACAATACTACTGCAAGTTAGTCGTTGACTGCATTGACTTGGCTTTGTTCTTGCAAGCAAATTTTTTATTTTATGATCTGCCCCTTCTGTCCAGCATAAGCCTTTGTATAGCTTTTTATTAAATTCCAATCTTGTGAAAAAATATTTACAGTGGCTAATAAATTTGTAAAAAACTTTTCACAATGATACTACACTGAAAACAATCATGACCCACATATTAGAAACCAATACATATTCACAGATGAATGTTTTTCTCTATCAATGACCTTACTATCCTCTCATTTACCAAGATTTATGTCACAAATTATTGCAGTATGTGTTTGAGACCTCTTTTGACTTTTGAGCAGTAGAGATTTGCTGTTAGTGTTGTAATGAGTGACTAGTCACACTTCCAACGTGATTTGCTAGTCATTCACCGTGCAAGTTAATTACACTTTTGGTTGGACTTCTTTGCTTAGCTAAACAAAGTCTGTGTTTCCTAATAAAGTTTCTATTTTTTAACCAGTGTCGACAAATAATCCACAATACAGCTCACAGAAGAAATTAAGGTGACTCACAACGTAGTTTTAAACTGCATTAACAGGCACCTGTAAATCTGACGTTATATTCACAGTTACTTTTTATAAGGTCTTACTTCAGCACTAATTTCACTCATTTCTTCACATTTCTAAAACAACTCCCTCCCACCTTCCCATACTTCCAGAAAAGCCTTGGTTGATGAGATTTGACTGACTTCATTTAACTCAATGATTAGAAGCCATCAGTATAAGGTGCATCTACTTCAAAATCCTATTCACTCCAATATGATCAATTGTTAGATGCATAACAACTTCCTTATTTATAGTAAATAATCTGCTACATTGAATAAATGACATCAATTTTTTGTTCCCTTCTGTACACTCAAGAAAAAAGAAGTGTCTTTTTAATGTGGGGTCCTGATTACAAATACATATTTCTTATGTTACGCAAATAGGGTTCGATGTTGCATTCTTAAATTCACTGCGTCAAATTTCACTTGAGTATGTTAATAGAGTGTCCCAAGTAACAAAGTAAAAGATCGCAGATATTAGTCATAGTCAACACATATACATATCTGTAGTTGAAAGAGTGATGTAGTTTTTCCTGTGGAAGCCCTATTTGCTTTCACCACTTTTAAAATATCCCTAATGTACAATTTGGCAAAGGCCAAAAGTGGACGCACAAACAACTGCAGATAATTACCATTGTGTGATGTTAGACAATGCAATATATTTAGGAGCTTATGATGAATGTTATGGAAATGATGAAATAAATTTTGGCTGGAAAACAATCTAATTTTTTTACTGGAAAACATAGCTCTAAAAGCGTGAAACTTAAAAGAGAGAATGCTTACAAAATACTTGGCTGTCTACATTCGGCAACATGCATGTATTATATTCAGAACCGCCTTGTAAGTTGCAAGAAAAGTTGCATTGTGTAGCATCGTTTTAGTTAAGTTCATGTACCCGAGGTTTCTTTAATCAGGCTCTCAAAATAATGGCCGGTAAACGGACAATGAGGGAAAATGGTCGAAAATGCTTGTTGACCAGTTAATTTTTTTCCATGCCGGTCATTTTGACGGGTCAAATTTGTTTAATAATTCGCTTGGCCTATTTACCAACTTAACATTCGCATTTGAGCAACATTAATTACCATACAGTACATAAATCTCTTGAAAAGCACTATACTATTAACATATACTATAAAGAAGAATCCGGGTGTTTTGGTTCTTGATTTGTCATGTTGAATTAGTGACCGGACAAAAACGGATTTTGACCGAGCAAAAATGAGGTTGGACGGTCAATTTAACCGGAGATACCTCGACCTGTATTTGGAGCCCTATTTAATATATACTTTTAGAGTATACCGGCAAACGTAATGCAACTATACAACTGTACAGTCAATCAGGCAGTGCATTTTGCTTAGCAGCTTTAGAAATGTTTCTTGGGTCAGGTACAGGCGTGAGCTTAAGTTGCACATTTACTGGGGTTTTTTGTTAACGTAGGGTATGAAGTATATACGCTGGCTCAGCCTGGCTGCAGTATAATACACACTTTTGTAGCAGTATAGGGTGTTCGGTTACCAAAGCTAACTTCTGTATTTTTGCGCCCTTTATAGCTGCACCCTGCAAGCGCTTGGATAGTGCTACACAAAGAGTTGCCTCGACGCTATAAGTCCGTGCGCTAAACAGGAAGCGCATCGCTGCCGTTTGCCATATAAGCACGAGTATTAAAGTGCGCTGACGCAAAGAGCGCATTTGAAGCTAAACAGCCGCACGCAAGTTGACCGACGACGCGTAAGAAGCAGGCCTTGACGCACGCGGTTCGTAGACGACGCGGCGACGTAAGCGCAGAATCCTAGATAATCTCCATGGAAGGCGAAAAGACGGACGCGAACGTGGAGAAATCTGACGAGCAAATTTGCAGAGATTTCCAGCGAGGTGTCTGCAGTCGCGGGGATAAATGCAAGTTCGCTCATCCCTCGGGAATGGGCAGCGAGCCTAAAGATCAGCCAATGATATGCCGCGATTTCCAAAACGGCACGTGCAACCGGAGCACGTGCAAGTACCTTCACGTGACCAACCAAGAGGAAAAAGATTTTATGCGTACCGGGCAACTTCCGCCGGGACATCCTCGCGGCGTACGTGGCCGGGATTCCAACGTTCCGATCTGTAAAGATTTCCTCAACCACAAGTGCAACCGTGGTTCTGGGTGTAAGTTCCGTCACATTCCGGAGGATATGTACGGCGGTGGGGGAGGCTACTACGATGAACCACCGCGGAAACGTCCCAGAGATGCGATGGATAACGACTACCGTTACCTCATGGAAGAAAATGTCTCGTTGAGACGAAAAGTATCCGAGCTGCAGAAAGATGTTTCGGATCTTCGAGCCACCAATGATATCTTGTTGGAGCAGAATGCCCGCTACAGGAGGTCCGGGGGAGGTGCGGCTCCCTCATATGGAGGCGGCTACGGCACCGATTCGTACAGCGGTTCCGCTTCCAGCGTAAGCTATCCTTCACGAGATTCATACGCGGGTGCTGGAAGTTATAATGCGTATGCATCTGCCAAACCCACCGGAACAACTGGTTACGATGGTTATACCAAATTTGAATGAAGAACTGATTGGATATTTTAATTATTAAGGGTTTTCACTTTTTAATTAGCTACATATTCAAAAGAAAACTATTGACAGTAATGAAGGACGCAATACTGCTCTCTTTTTACTTAACATGACCTTGTGGGAGAGATCATTTGATATCCTGAGAGGCCTTTTTTTAATTGGTAAAAACTCTTGTAGAAGTATTACCTATCCTTCCATGGTCGTAATATTTCTAAAAACGTTAGTCTATAACTAAATGCGGCAGTCTGATAAAACTATGTTGAATTTCATGTTACAACAGGCTATCTCACGATCCATCTTTCTTTACAAGTTAAATATTCTGTATGTAGCTTTACATCATGTAATACTTGTTTCAAACAACTCAAAAATATAATTGTTCTGTGGAAAGATTGTTTCGCATTGTCAGCGGAGTGAGATTTGGATTCTCGTGTATACGTGAAGATTTTTATTGCGTTCATTTTCTGCAAGTTCACATTACATGTGATTTCCCCGTTCATATTTTAGCCAATCAGCGCTCAGAAAGTCTGTCGAAATAGAAATCCATTCTGCATTACCTAATGAATTCTGCCTTTTGGCACTCAAAATTTTGTGATTTGGTTTAGCTATGAAAATTATAGCTCTGGCATAAATTTGAAACGGAAATATAGTATATTTCATAATAATTATATTAATTTGAGAACAACCCGAGAAATGGATTTTTATTTGACAATTATTCTCAGTCCTTTCCCGTCATTTCAGATCATCTGACCTTAGTGGCCTATTGTATTTTTGGGTCTCTATGCTTGATTTCCTGCATTTTGGGTGATACTTACTGACGGATCCCTGTCAGTGGAGTGAGGTTTATCGGTTATTATTCTTCTAAACATGGCTATTTTGCTAATATTTTCCTCAAAAGAGGAACCTTCACTTTTTTTATGCCCGCACGATATGCAACAGCGCATGACGCTTTAACCCTCTGTTCTGGATCTGACACGTGATTTTGTGAATTTTTAGAGCAAAATGCTTTTAGATGTCTTTTAATGCATTGATAATCGACAAGCTCATTTAAATCAATGTCACCGTTGATTGCAAGTGGGTGCAGTGAATGTTTCTTGGTTATGGGTTAAAATAAAAGATGAGAATCGGGCTATAAGAATGGAAATTTCAAATGTAATCGCGCACTCGTAGTATGTTTGAAATTTGCATTCTTTCAAAAATTTTGGCATCGTTGGCTAAGGCGATGGTAAAACACCCTCCTCCCCTTCGTCAAAGACATTGAAAATGTTGGGAATCATTTGACACCCACACTTATCTTTTGTTTTTATTTCGATCAGCGCATATGCATGAGCCATCCTTTACGCTGACATACGTGCAACATCGCAAGCCATGCTCTTTTAGCAGCGAGGGGGGGGGGGGCGTAGTAGATTTGTTTCCATATCAGTTCACATACTCCACTTTACATCGAAAACGATGAGGTTCATGTGAAAATCTAGGATGTTGTGTCTCGGAAAATGCAACACATAAATTGTTCACCCGGAGCTACATTTTCAATCAACAATGACTGATAACTTTGGTTGACTGTTATGTCACCATCGAGTTTATAGCATAGAGATTATAAATAAAACTAGAGGAGTCATCGAGGAGAAATTGGGGAGCGCGTTAATGGGGGGCAAATCCAAGTCCCGGATGTTCACTCATTCATGATGTCCGAGGCCAAAATATGTCGTTTTTAACGAGTTTTTTTTATTTCTAAATGTTTTTTTGCCTAAAATATCGTCTCAGGATGTCTAAATTAGTAAAACCAGTTTCAAAAAGCACTGTTTTTCCTTAAAAAACCGGCAAAGCGACCTAAATAACGAATATAATTTTTTTAAAATTGTTGCTAACGTGGTTGCTAAGGAGGCATTGATCTAGCCAATCAGCGCTTGGCTTAGCATCCGGGACTTGAATTTGCCCCCCATTATCGCGCTCCCTTTTTCGACTGATGTTTCCGATACCAATGCCCCCTCTAGTGTTATTTATAATCTCTATGGTTTATAGTACTCAAGCTAAATGGTGGCGATAGCAAAAAGAAAAAGGTCGATTGGGCGTAGAGTTTGAGGACATACATATCCTGTGACACTGGTCGTGGGCAATAGAATTACAGAAACACGGTAACGGTAACTACATTTCTACAATTTATGGCACAAATATTTAACCAAGTTAAACCACCTTAACAACATATTAAATTTCATATAATTATTTCCATAATGAAGTTTGAAAGAAATGACTACAATTACAAGTTTATAGTTTATCAGTACCACTGACTAAAATCTGTCATTCAAAGTGCACGATATCTTTTCATCATTTTTTTCTACAGATTCAAACTCCCTTGCAAACGAAGATCAATTCAAAACCATGTCTAAAATAGCAATGAAATATGCTAAGATAAGTGTGTAACAAAAAAAAGATGGACTGAAGATGATTTAATCGAAACTAGTATCCACAAAAAAGTCGGAAAACGGTAAAAAGGATAAGGATACCTTGAAAGAATTTGTACGAGTTTGAACGAGTTTGTGTAAAATATATTTTTATTTTTTAGCAAAATTTTGCGTATTAATACAATTTGGGTTATATATACAGGCTAGTTACGCTAGTGACCACATGGTAATATACCCCAGCTAAGGTCACTAACCTTTATAACAGACGGACGTTACAGCTATAGCCTATATAACGGACGGATGATCAGACAAACGAGCAGGACACACAGTTTAGCTTTAACAACGATGTTTTTGGTTCGAACCTTGGAAGAAACATACACACAGAGAAGCCTAAACAATAATGTGCTTAGTTCAAATATTGAAAGAAAGAACCGAAACAATTCTCCATCAAGAACATTAGAACCAAGCCACGTTCCAGTAACTGCAAAAACGGTTGCTCAAACTGAGGGAGAAAATTTGCTAAATAATACGCTTAAAATAAAAAAGTTCCTGGTGAAATGAAAAACAGTCGTTTTAGATTTCACTGTTTCCTCATAGGAATCAATAAATAAATAAAATAAAACTTTATTAATAAAATTCACAATGTGGAATGGTAAAATATTTTAAAACAACAAAACTAATAGCAAATTTTTAAGAGTGACGAATGAGCTCAAAGTTGCCAAAATTTGGCCTAACGTTGGTCAGGAAAAGTCGCCCCTTGGCGAGCATGCGCATTTGGCCACTCTTCGCTCACGCGCATTAAAAAAACGCCATATTCATTTAATATACCCGACCAAGTTTCAGTCATTGCTGAGTGCCAGCTCTGTATTTTTTACTCTGTTTTGAATGCACGCGTCAACAAACTGCGCGCGCGACAATGGCGATATCAAACGAACTCGATTCAAAAAAATAACGATTAGTTAACTACAGAATATAGAATATAGCAAAATTTTACTCACAAAATCAGCAGAAATGGCAAATAAAGTGCATATAGTTGCACACATAGATACTTAACTGCAACCTCGTGCAAATGCAGTACTCACTGTGCGGATGGAACGCTCTTTTCTTAACCGAACAACGTAGCACTTCGTACTCTTCTGCACGCGATCAATTCCGTACCCAATTGAATATACGAGACAAATAATCGCAAATCGACAACTTCATCATTAGAATATAAAGAAATTCCTTCTTACCTTTTCCGTGGTCTTTCTTTGAACTTTCTTGGAGTTTGTTTTTGTTCATAATTTCCTCTTCGATCAAGATTCTCTTCGCGTTATCAATCAACGAAAAGACGTAGTTTTGTATATCTAGAAATTCTAGAAGCGCTGGCTGGTACTTTCTTCCAGAGTAAATATCCAACCGATATTGACCCGGTGGCACAGTTTTTCGACTTTCATTGCTAGCCATTTTAAAAGAATTTTCACTCGTTGAAAGTAATGTTTTCACTCGCGCAGTCAGACAATTATGACAGTGATTATGACGAAGCTAATTATTGCGTCAAATATTTTCGCGCCATCGCGTCCGCAATATTCGGTAACTAATTAGCGCAATTAGCGCACTGATCGTAATCATCACATATAAAAGGCATTTTATTTATTGCATTGACATTGCTAAACTGCATTTGCTAACATCTAATCTGAAATCAATTTTCCACAAGGAACTAAATCCAATTTCAATTTTCGCATCAATCTGGTGGCATGTGTAATAAACTTTATTTGAAGACGGGAAGTGAAGTACATAATTATACACCCCAGTTTAGCCTGTGCTAATCTTCCACTCGGGTTTTTAGACACATATACCACATTTACACTATACTTATACTAACATGCATACAAGAAATTATGAATTACTACTAATAAGCATTGAAAAAAAAGTTTCGCGTTTAAAACGGCTGATTTTGTTGACCATCATGATATTTTAAAATTCAATTATAATGTGGCATGATATCTCAATCACCTTACAGTCCTTTCTCGTGCGATGTCTATGAAAGTTCCTATCAAAATTCATGTGTCCTGAATGAGATTGGGAGGAAGACACATTCCTTACATTGAATGTAAATGACTCATTTCGTAGCATCACTTTGCACTTTGATATGCTGAATAGCATTTAAAAGATAAGATCTTCACTAATTCATTGCTCCATTGATGACCAAGTGATTGATGTTTGTCCTCTTGACCGTGATGTTTGCTATTATTTTAACACAATAGGTGCATTAATGATGCATTTTACCCTACATATCGCACAAGCACTTTCCACAGGAATGAAAAATGGATAACAATCAAACTAACCTGCAATTTTCTGCGTGGCATTGGCTATTATAATATAGAGGATCTCAAATTCACTGCTTCAGTCATGAGCAAATGATGTTTGTCCCTTTATGTTTGCCATAACCTTAACATAATAAGATCAGGACTAACATTCTTTTCTGAGGGTTCGTCAGATTATGGCATGCGATTATGTTTGCTCAATGTTCTTAGTGGTATGAGTTATTTCACTTGCATTCAGTTACCTGTCCATCAAAAGAGCAAACTATAGTCCTAGTTTTAAGTTTAAGTAGACTCCAATGGCAATGGAATAATGTATGGCCACAAAGCAAAAGACAAATCGATAGAAAAATCGAATTTTTGACAAACAAATGCTGATTTAAACAAATCCTTTAGGGCGATGTCTCATTTGACTTAAAATTTTTAAAAAGATGGATGAAGTGGATCTTCTGAGCTAAAAGGTAGTTTATGAGATTATTTGATGCTGGCAAAAACAGGAAAAAATATAGCTGAGTAGGAAAGCTGTGCAATAGTTATTTTTGAGTTTAGAAAACATGTAATACATGCTTTAGATAGAATATATCTCCAGGAGATAAAACGAAACGAATTAACAAATATCTAGGATTAATAGAAATGTGAAAACGAAATGTAAGAGCTTACAAAGGACTTTGTGTACTTGAAATGAGCAACAACAACATGTCATGTAAATAAGGCGAGCAATTCAGCGTATTTAGCGATTTTAGGCGTTTGGCTATAAAAAACAACTTCATCACCTTTTGTCTTGGACTATTTTTCACACAAAAATTACAAATTAATGCTTATGCGCGACCGTTATGACCACACACGGGTCTTTTTAGCGTAACTCTGAAGACAAAAAATAAAGACATGGCCATATTATATGGTTTCAGTTCCAGGTTAAAAAATTAGCAATAAGACACTCTATGCCTTGATATTATTTAAAAAAAAACAGATTTAAAAGACGGTTAGAAACGTGAAAAATTCGCATAAATAATATTTACGTGTAAATATGGGATTTCATTGCAAAGAATTCAGCCAGAGTACATATATTCCATAGTGCCAATTAATATCTTTCGGCATCAATTGGACCAGCTTTTTTGATTTTTAAAAATAAATTTTGAGCCATAAATATGCTCAATTGCCTTTCCACAATTAACGAAGGATACATATACCGATACCCTTCAAGAATTATTCCAGAAATAGCCATATAGGTAGCACGAATTTTTTAAAAAAGTAATTTTTCGTCTTAAAAACGGCGTTTTACAAATTAAATTCTCTCATGACACGTGTGACTTGTCAACTCACCGGAAGTCATCACGCGGAATATCACGCAGCGCGTGAGACACAAAATTCACAAAACAATCAGCAAAAACAAAAAAATTGCATCTATCTAATGGTTATATTTCATGAACTCTGGTCGAAATATATGAGATTACAAATGGTATGACTTTGTCTTTACCGTGCTTCGGACCACTTTTTTAACACCAGGGTACCCCCTGTGAGAAGAAAAGTAAAATCGCGCGCTTTGGCACTGTTGCTATAGGAACGGTGTCCCATGATCCTCCAGCGACTTTTTTACCTTGTGCTTCGGCCATAAACAGGTAAGTTCTTGTTTTTCCTTTCAAATCATTTTTTCTAATCCAACTTTCTCTTAAACAGCGACGAAAACTTAGTATTTTCATCCCTCTATATCTAAGCTTGGAATATGGCGAGTCAACATCATCGCAAACGATCTCATTCGCGCGAAAATTCGCATCATATATCGAAGAACGGATCGTCAAAACGACGCAGAACCAGTGACAACGGTCACAAAGACGAAGAGATTCTTCGTGAAATTTTACAATCTGTGAAAGATTTAAAAGCAGATATGTCGGTCTGCAATGCCAGGATCGATAACCTGGAAAGACACACCAGTGAAACAGCCTCGCAGGCTTCCCACTCACAATGCAACGAAGCGATTCAAGATGACGCTTAGTCAGTTTCAGCGGGAAATGATATCGACAGTTTAGATGCAAACTTGCCTGAACCTACGGCTCTCGGGCCACCAATCACGGCTATTAAGCCATCAGATTTGACTATTAAGTCACCAGAAACGACTGTCGACTCATCAGATTTGGATTCTTCTGTGAAGTTACACGGGAGAGGGACAGATATTCCCCCTATTACGAAAGAGCTTAATAACTCATGTATGATCCTGATAATATGACCCTTTCTTGGTCACTTTCAGAAGCTTTTACATCCTTTTTGGAAAAAAATTTCCGCCGAAAACTTTCATTTGATCAAGTGAGTGAAATTTTAGAGAATCAAGCTGTGCCCTCGGTTGAGGCTCTAGTAGCCCCGACCCTTGACCCTTCAGTGGTACAACATATTGCACAAAACAATCGAAAATTTGTACAGGAACGGGACAAGGAACTACAGGTTGCCCAACGTTCCTTACTTAATGCCACAGGGCCCCTCTGCACCTTACATGATCGTCTCGAAAACAATGTAAACGTAGATTTAGCTGAGTTAAAAACCTCCATTGAACAGACACTTTGTCTGTTGGGCTCAGCGAATACCCAATCAGCGAATACCAAAAACAAAACTTCGATAACTGTGTCGCTCAATATGGACAACGCTACAGCTGTGGCGTACATAAACCACAAGGGCGGCACACACTCTCCTCAGCTTCTCCAACTCGCTCTAGAAATGTGGAACTGGTGCATCCAGAAGGATATATTTGTGGTAGCTTTCCACGTCCCCGGGAAGTTGAACAATCTGGCAGATCGGGAATCGCGTCTATTTACAGACAACAGCGATTGGATGCTAGAACCCAGCATCATCAAACCTTTCCTGAAACATTGCCGAACCGATCTCTTTGCCTCAAGACTAACCTGTCAACTCCCGACGTACATCAGCTGGAGACCCGACCCCAATGCGCTCCACTCAGACGCCTTCAGTCTGAATTGGAACCAACTGAAAGGGTATGCTTTCCCACCCTTCAACATGATCCCAAAGGTCCTCAACAAAACAGTGACAGACGAAACAGAAATTGTTCTAGTGGCCCCGATATGGCAAGCCCAACCATGGTGGCCTCTACTACTTCAGCTACTAACCCGGCAGCCAGTCTTGCTTCCGGTATCACCTCACCTCCTAATAGACCCGACAGAACCAAAGAGAATTCATCCAATGCACCCTCGGCTTCACATGGCCGTATTCAATATCTCACACAGCGCTATCAAGCAGAAGGCCTTCCGGCAGACGTTGCCAAACTTCTCATCGCAGCCACTCGATCCTCCACACATAAGACGTACGAATCGAGCTGGAAACGCTGGCGCGGCTGGTGTTGTCCACGGCAAATTGATCTTGTTTCAGCATCTCTGAAAGACATACTTACCTTCTTATCAGACTGCTATGACAGTGGCCTGAGTACCGTTCGATTAATGTTTTAAGGTCGACAATTTCTGTTACTCATCCAAAAATTGATGGTTACTCGGTGGGTCAACATCCATACGTGGTCAACTTACTAAAGGGCATCCTAAACCTCCGCCCACCAAAACCGGGGTATTCCATGACATGGGATGTCTCCAAGGTAACCGCCTACTTGTCTAAACTAGGAAGTAATACTGAGCTGACTCTAAAACAACTGTCTGGGAAATTGGCTACAATCTTCGCCATTACTTGCCCTAAACGGGTGTCTTCACTTTCGCAACTGGATCTTAACCATTACCGGTTGTCACCGGAAGGCATCACATTCACCTTACCACAAACCAAAACTACACGACCAGATGTTCCTGTTTTCGCTATCGTATCGTCCTTCCCCGAAGATACGAAACTATGCCCAGTTGCCTGCTTCAAACAATACATTGAGTTGACAACTACGCTCAGAAGTAATTTGGAGGGCAAACCGAATAAATTATTCATATCTTACATTAAACCACACCGTCCAGTCTCTCCTTCAACTCTAGCACGATGGATTCGCGAGTTCCTTGCCCAAGCCGGCATAGACACCTCAATATTCAAAGCTCACTCGGTACGGGGAGCTGCCACCTCGGCAGCAGCAAACGCGTCAGTTCCTCTCGAGGAAATTTTAAAAATGGCTGATTGGTCCACCGCTTCTACCTTCCAAAAGTTTTACAACCTGTGATGAACACTCAATTTGGCCGTGCTGTCCTAGGCCATACATGTAAATAATGTTTAATCGGTTCTTGTTACAGTTTGGTTTTGAGCCTGACAATAAAGGATCTTATTCACTTCAGGAGTGTATTGTGTTAAACTCTACCATTTGTAATCTCATATATTTCGACCGGAGTTCATGAAATATAATTCCAATTATACAAGGGCTGAGAAGCCTGATGTATAATTGGGGTTATATGAGTGAACGAAGGGAGAAATATATGAGTCCCTCCCGTTGGTGTTCTTGGGACACACCCTCCCTATAACTCTTTGAATTTCTCCCTTCTTGTTTGGTGTTAAAATAGTCGCTGGAGGATCATGGGACACCGTTCCTATAGCAACAGTGCCAAAGCGCGCGATTTTACTTTTCTTCTCACAGGGGGTACCCTGGTGTTAAAAAAGTGGTCCGAAGCGCGGTAAAGACGAACTCATACCATTTGTAATCTCATATATTTCTCCCTTCGTTCACTCATATAACCCCAATTATACATCAGGCTCCTCAGCCCTTGTATAATTGGAATTATTAGTTATTACTCACCATAAGGTTTTTTAAAATGGCCGCAAGTTGTTTTTCTCACTGAAGGGACAAATGAAGAAAAGCGTTATTTTAACGAAAATACTGTACCTGAAAGCACAAAAGAAGTAAAAAATGGGTCTACAAGTGTTTACAAGGTAAAAAACTAATTTGTTAAACGCTTTTCAATTTTTTTTTCGAAAACATTGTTTTGTTTGAATCGCTGTAAAAAGTTTGGAGATATTGGTTTTATTACTTTTATACTCAGGTTTGTAAAACATGCATTTTTCAAAACAGATTCATTTTTTTCACAAAATCACCTATTATCAATCATTACATTCATGTACTTACACCTTTCATGTCGATAGTCTTCCTTACTTTTGCGTTATTGCTTAATTCAGTTATAGAAATCTTTTTATATAATTACCATTTTTTTAATTTAGTTCATTGATATTTTTATCTAATTTTTATATTGTGATTTTATTCTGTCGCTAGGGTCCAAGATGGAGGCATCAATGGAGCATCTTCTGCTTGTTTCAAAGGTTTAGATTTGCCCAGATTTTTAGTTAAAGTTAAAAAATGGTAAGATATGTTTGTTATTTCGTTCAGCACCCCAGTTCTCCGGGTCTTTCCTTGCAATACAGTCTTCATTCAATAAAGGATTTGTTTGAATTGGAAAATATTGATTTTTTGGAAGATATTGATATTATTTCCTGCCAGCTTTCTTTATTTTTTAGACTTTTCAAAGAGAAGCGGTTAATGGAAATGATGAAATAAATTTTGACTGAAAAACAATCTAATTTTTTTACTAGAAAACATAGCTTTAAAAGCATGAAACTTAAAAGAGAGAATGCTTACAAAATACTTGGCTGTCTACATACAGCAACATGCATCTAATTCAGAACCGCCTTGTAAGTTGTAAGAAAAGTTGCATTGTGTAGCATTGTTTTAGTTAAGTTCATGTACCCGAGGTTTCTTTAATCAGTCTCTTAAAATAATGGCCGGTAAACGGACAATGAGGGAAAATGGTCGGAAATGCTTGTTGACCAGTTAATTTTTTTCCATGCCGGTCATTTTGACGGGTCATATTTGTTTAATAATTCGCTTGGCCTATTTACCAACTTAACATTCGCATTTGAGCAACATTAATTACCATACAGTACATAAATCTCTTGAAAAGCACTATACTATTAACATAATACTATAAAGAAGAATCCGGGTGTCTTGGTTCTTGGTTTGTCATGTTGAATTTTGAAAGCTGTGTTGAATTAGTGACCAGACAAAAACGGATTTTGACCGAGCAAAAATGAGGTTGGACGGTCAATTTAACCGGAGATACCTCGACCTGTATTTGGAGCCCTATTTAATATATACTTTTAGAGTATACCGGCAAACGTTATGCAACTATACAACTGTACTGATATCAGGCAGTGCATTTTGCTTAGCAGCTTTAGAAATGTTTCTTGAGTCAGGTACAGGCGTGAGCTTAAGTTGCACATTTACTGGGGGTTTTTGTTAACGTAGGGTATGAAGTATATACGCTGGCTGGAGTATAATACACACTTTTGTTACCAAAGCTAACTTCTGTATTTTTTGCGCCCTTTATAGCTGCACCCTGCAAGCGCTTGGATAGTGCTACACAAAGAGTTGCCTCGACGCTATAAGTCCGTGCGCTAAACAGGAAGCGCATCGCTGCCGTTTGCCATATAAGCACGAGTATTAAAGTGCGCTGACGCAAAGAGCGCATTTGAAGCTAAACAGCCGCACGCAAGTTGACCGACGACGCGTAAGAAGCAGGCCTTGACGCACGCGGTTCATAGACGACGCAGCGACGTAAGCGCAGAATCGTAGATAATCTCCATGGAAGGCGAAAAGACGGACGCGAACGTGGAGAAATCTGACGAGCAAATTTGCAGAGATTTCCAGCGAGGTGTCTGCAGTCGCGGGGATAAATGCAAGTTCGCTCATCCCTCGGGAATGGGCAGCGAGCCTAAAGATCAGCCAATGATATGCCGCGATTTCCAAAACGGCACGTGCAACCGGAGCACGTGCAAGTACCTTCACGTGACCAACCAAGAGGAGAAAGATTTTATGCGTACCGGGCAACTTCCGCCGGGACATCCTCGCGGCGTACGTGGGCGGGATTCCAACGTTCCGATCTGTAAAGATTTCCTCAACCACAAGTGCAACCGTGGATCTGGGTGTAAGTTCCGTCACATTCCGGAGGATATGTACGGCGGTGGGGGAAGCTACTACGATGAACCACCGCGGAAACGTCCCAGAGATGCGATGGATAATGACTACCGTTACCTCATGGAAGAAAATAGGGAGCTTTAGCAGTGACTCCGAGTACGACTACGAGTACGAGATTCGTCATTCTCGTGCGTTGTTTGCTTACGCCATCAGCCAAAACTCGTAGTCGTTGGGCTTTTGAGTACGAAATTTGCCAAAAAACTCGTAAAAGTATCGAAAGACGAAAAAAGACGAAAAGTATCCGAGCTGCAGAAAGATGTTTCGGATCTTCGAGCCACCAATGATATCTTGTTGGAGCAGAATGCCCGCTACATGAGGTCCGGGGGAGGTGCGGCTCCCTCATATGGAGGCGGCTACGGCACCGATTCGTACAGCGGTTCCGCTTCCAGCGTAAGTTATCCTTCACGAGATTCATACGCAGGTGCTGGAAGTTATAATGCGTATGCATCTGCCAAACCCGCCGGAACAACTGGTTACGATGGTTATACCAAGTTTGAATGAAGAACTGATTGGATATTTTAATTTAAAGTTAAACGAGACTTACCTGGAAGTTGAAGTTTGATGATAATTCTACCAAATCCGTAGTTGTACTGAGGGTTAACATGAGATGCACGCGGTGTGTTGTCGTGAGTCAGACTTTGAAGAAAACTGTTGTGGACACAATGTCCCACACTAGAACAAAGGTTATTAGCAGAGGGCGGGTAGGGATGGGCATGTTAACCCTCAGTACAACTACGGATTTGGTAGAATTATCATCAAACTTCAACTTCCAGGTAAGTCTCGTTTAACTTTAAATTCTACCAAATCGTAGTTACGTACTTCCGGTTAACATGAGATTTCAAAGCAATTGTGGACACAACGTTCAAACAACATAACAGGAAATTGACGCAATTTATTGCAACACAGCATTTTGATAAACATTATCATCAACAACAGGTTTGTTATAAAACTTGCGAAATACTGAGTCTGATGACCAACCAACATGTTTGAGTATTGAATCTACTGGTACTGTTCCTCGTGCTTTGCTTACACTCGCTGCTCTTGTACTATGAGCAGTGAACACTGCAGTGTCAACGCCACTAAGAGTTAGTGTTTGCTTGATCCATCGGCCAACTGTACTGGTACCAACTGGTTGGTGTGGTTTGGCATAAGAAAGTAGTAGCCTGGTAAATGCAGGCTTCCGAAGAGCTGATGTTCGGTCCAAATAAACTTCCAACGTTCTGTAGACACATAGTTCTGCTACTTGATATTTGCGTACATAAAGTGTTGAAAACACACGACCAGGTCGATTTTGTTTAAGATGGTCGGTAAGATGAAACAGATAATACTGTTCCGTCTTTTTCATAGCCGTAGTAGCCAAACATGTTAAAGCATGACATCTTTGTCCTGATGTTAGAGCTAGTAACGTGACAAGTTTGAATGAAAGTTCCTTTAAAGACAATTCATCGAGAGGCTGCATGGTTGCCAGATAATCCAGCACCACATTTACATCCCACGTTTCAGAATACTTAGGTGTTGGTTTCCTGGAATTGAAAACTCCTTTCAAAAACCGAACAATGAAAGGATGCGTCGCCACCGTATAATTCGTACCAGCAAACCTAGCATCCATTAAATAGCTTGATAACGCTGAACGCGCTGTGTTAATAGTCGAATAAGATAATTGTTGTTCAAACAAATTGTTAAGGAAAGTTAATACGTCATTCACAGAGGGTAACATTGAATTAATTTGTTCTTGAAAACAAAACTTGGTCCATTTGTTGAGGTAGACGTTGTATTGTTTCTGAGTAGTTGGTCTCCATGATGACATGATGACGTCGGCAACTGGCGGAGAAACGCTGCATTCAAGGATGTTGTTCCTGATATTTTGCCATTAACAGTAATTTGGGGCTCAGAGGGTGAATGTGACCGTGCAGAGGATTGAATAGAACATTCGCCGTTACCCTCAAGAATCGGGGGCACTCGATTAACAAACTTAAAAGTCTGGTGAACCATACCTGAGTACAACAATGATCATGGTAATCTTCTCCTGAACAACTTTTTGCAAACACCTAGCAATTAAGCAAAAAGGTGGAAAAGCATAACTGTTAGAGAACCTGGTCCAATTTACCGAAAAAGCATCAACAAAGGATGCATGAGGATCCGGTTTCCATGAGATATATACTTCCGTTTGTCTATTTAATCGACTGGCAAACAAATCAACATCCGGCTGACCGAAATGCCAAGCAATTCTGGTAAACTTGGACGAGTGTAACGTCCACTCTAAGGCGATATTAAATTCTCTCGAAAGTTTATCAGCAATAATATTTTGTTTCCCCGGAGTAAAGGCAGCGGACAACCAGTTATTGTGAGCTATTGCCCATAACCAAATATCTTTACTAACAGTGTCACACTCTATAGATTTGCATCCTCCCATTCCATTTATATAAGCGACCGCTGTGGTGTTATCTGATTCGATGCGGATGTGTTGATTTCGAGTTGCATGAAGCAGTGACCGTAGACCAAATTTTATGGCTAACAGTTCTAAAACATTTATGTGAATTACAGCTTCTTGTGCGGACCAAAGTCCCTGTGTTGTGTTTGTGCCAACTATAGCACCCCAACCTAGATGGGAAGCGTCAGTTGACATAACAATTTTAGGTATACCATGATCGATAGTTCGCGACGCTGTCGGAAGGGAGGAGACCCACCAATACTAGCTTGTGATAAACAGGTTTTGGCATCAAAATCCCCTTTAGATTGTTTTAATGCTAAATCTTTGTCACGCTCGAGCCCCCTGTAATATAGAGGGCCCAATTCAACTCCTGGAAACGTCGAGACCAGAGTACCAATGAGGGAGGCTAATTCTCGTATAGTAGACCGTTTTGCTCGTAACAATTGCAAACATGTAGCTATGATTTTTGTAATTTTCTTTTCTGGGAGAGAAACCGTCATAGTAAGCGAATTTAACAAAAATCCCAAAAATTCCAAACTTTGGGTTGGCTGAAAAACTAATTTGGTAGGGTGTGGCACGAACCCCAATTGGACAAACAAATTAGTGGCATTAAACGTAGCATCTTGGCATGATTGAACAGTGACCTCGAGATAAATGGAGTCATCAATATAACCTAGGCACGAGTGGCCATATTGTGATCGTAAAGTTGCAAACACAGGCTTCAGAACTTTGGTGAAAATGCGCGGGCTACTCGTTAGTCCCATTTGTAACGCTGTAAACTGATAAAGTACTCCGCGCCAGCAAAACTTAAGATATTTTCTATCTGCTGGTATAACTGGGATAGAATAGTATGCGTCTTTCAGATCAATAGTCGTCATGAAGCAGCCAGGTTTCATCATTTTCACAGCAGTTTCTAATGTGTCCATTTTAAACTTTCAGTAGGTAACAGCTTCGTTAAGTTTCTTAAGATTAAAAATCACTCGAAATTTGCCTGATTCCTTTTTTGGTCGAATGAAAATAGGTGAAATAACCTCACCAGGCTCATGTGTTGTATGTTCAATAACATGTTTGGATAAAAACTCGGTAACTTCTTTATCAACAGCATGTTGTTCCGGTTGTGATAATTTATATTCCAAATTAAAGCTATGTCTTGTTGAGGATGGTTCATAATCAAACTCAATTTTATAATTAGTCACACAACTTAATACAAACGGGTCTGAAGTAATTCTTTCCCAATATTCAAGATGGGATCTTAGTTGCCCAGCCATAAAAGGTGGTTGTTTGTTAATCAATTCATTTATGCGATTAATATAACTGACCTGTTGTGGAGTAGATGAAACTAATTTGGTGGAGGTCTTGTCTGGTTGGAACTGAACTTCGCCCCTGGCCTTCGACGGTGGGAGCCTCTGTCCCCGAAAAAGACTGTAGTGTAGATAACCGGTGACTTGATCCTTTACTGGCATTGCTTCGCATTAATGTTGCGCTGCTTGATCCTCGTGATTGAAATCTTGCATAAGGATGATATCCTCGTCCCCGCCCTCTGCGAGAACTGGAAAGCTTACTGCCAAGTTTATTGGCTTTTGCGACTTCATCAATCTCTTTCCCGATGTCATCTCCAAACAGCTCACTCGTTATAGGTGTCGTGGGGTTACACAGCGATGCATATTGTGTATTCAGGTCAGGCCGTAACAAGTCTCGACGTTTAAGATTAATTCTCTGTTGCCCGACAAGGCGAGAACAAGGGCATGGGTTAGAATCGTTCTAACCTCCCCGGTTGACTTTCCACAAGCTTGAATAATAGCATAAATGAGGACATAAATAATTTCTGACACTTTTGCATGGAGCTATCCGCTGTTTTAGTCCCTTGCTTAAGCTGGTGCCAAATAACTTTGTTAACTTTTGGCGTTACAAGCAACTGACAGTTATCTGGTCGAAGATACTTCTCAAGTAGCTCTTCGATTTTCAATTTAGGTAATTTGTTTGTAACAAGATCACCGACAACCTTGGCCAATTTTTCGTCAATTGCTGGCGCTGCTTTATCCGCTGTAGAAAATTCAGCTGCCAATTCGTCAAACGAGCTCACTGTGTCTTCAGTAGCATCAGTCGTTTGGAGTTCAGTCGAGTGTGACTCATTAATTGTCTCCTCACTTTCATCGCACACTTCATCGCCGACGACATACTGTTCGAATTGCTTGAAAATATCGTCTTTCATTTGAGCCATCATTTCCGACATCATGTTGGCCATAGACTCCTGCAACTCGTTGGGCATGAAAGCTTTTGGTGTTGGTTGCCCGTCCGGTATACAAGTTTCGCCGGAAGAGGTTTCCATCACTGAAAACCGAAAAAATATATCACTGATATCCTGAAATGATTCGTCACACATGACTAATATCAAGTCATGCTATATAACCTATGTAAAGGGGAAACGATAACTTTCTTTCCCGTGAGGTTATAACTGGGAAACTATAAATTTCTTTCCCGTGCATGCGGCATTGCCTAAGGTTGACCTAAATGGGAAACTATGACTTTCTTTCCCACGGCCTTCAGCACAAGCCGAATATGAGTGAGGCTATAAAACACTCAACTGCATATGGCCGTTAACAGGCTGATAAAGTGGCGATAATGAATGCCAATGGTTCTGTATTTATCAACTCGTTAGATCTAAAAGGGGTAATAACAGTATTAGTAAAAAATAACGCAAGAAAATAGTGCAAACATTTACCTATAATGTTCCAAAAGATATCCAAAGTTCCAGTCAAAAAACGTCCTAACAGCACGACTACACAACTGGTACTGACTCACGACAACACACCGCGTGCATCTCATGTTAACCGGAAGTACGTAACTACGATTTGGTAGAATTATTTTAAAGGGTTTTCACTTTTTAATTAGCTACATATTCAAAAGAAAACTATTGACAGTAATGAAGGACGCAATACTGCTCTCTTTTTACTTAACATGACCTTGTGGGAGAGATCGTTTGATATCCTGAGAGGCCTTTTTTTAATTGGTAAAAACTCTTGTAGAAGTATTACCTATACTTCCATGGTCGTAATATTTCTAAAAACGTTAGTCTATAACTAAATGCGGCAGTCTGATAAAACTATGTTGAATTTCATGTTACAACAGGCTATCTCACGATGCATCTTTCTTTACAAGTTAAATATTCTGTATGTAGCTTTACATCATGTAATACTTGTTTCAAACAACTCAAAAATATAATTGTTCTGTGGAAAGATTGTTTCGCATTGTCAGCGGAGTGAGATTTGGATTCTCGTGTATACGTGAAGATTTTTATTGCGTTCATTTTCTTATTGCGTTCATTTTCTTCAAGTTCACATTACATGTGATTTCCCTGCTCATATTTTAGCCAATCAGCGCTCAGAAAGTCTGTCGAAATAGAAATCCATTCTCCATTACCTAGTGAATTCTGCCTTTTGGCTCTCAAAGTTTTGTGATTTGCTTTAGCTATGGAAATTATAGCTCTGGCATAAATTTGAAACGGAAACATAGTATATTTCATAATAATTATATTAATTTGAGAACAACCCGAGAAATGGATTTTTTTAATTGACAACTATTCTCAGTCCTTTCCCGTCATTTCAGATCATCTGACCTTAGTGGCCTATTGTATTTTTGGGTCTCTGTGCTTGATTTCCTGCATTTTGGGTGATACTTACTGACGGATCCATGTCAGTGGAGTGAGGTTTATTGATTGTTATTCTTCTAAACATTGTTATTTTGCTAATATTTTCCTCAAAAGAGGAACTTTGACTTTTTTATGCCCGCACGATATGCAACAGCGCATGACGCTTTCATCCTCTGTTCTGGGTCTGACAAGTGATTTTGTGAATTTTTAGAGCAAATTTTTAGATGTCTTTTAATGTATTGATAATCGACAGGCTCATTTAAATAAATGTCACCGTTGATTGCAAGTGGGTGCAGTAAATGTTTCTTGGTTATGGGTTTGTCTACATATCAGTTCACATACTCCACTTTACATCAAAAACGATGAGGTTCATGTGAAACCTGAAGCTATATTTTCCATCAACAATGACTGATAACTTTGGTTGACTGTTATGTCACCATCAAGTTTATAGTACTCAAGCTAAATGGTGGCGATAACAAAAAGAAAAAGGTCGATCAGATCGATTAGGGTTTGAAAATTTTAGAGGACATACATATACTCTGGTCCTGGGCAATAGAATTACAGAAACACTGTAACGGTAACTATATTTCTACAATTTATGGCACAAATATTTAACCAAGTTAAACAACCTTAAACAACATATTAAATTTCATATAATTAATTCCATAATGAAGTTTGAAAGAAATTATTACAATTACAAGTTTATAGTTTATCAGTACCACTGACTGAATTCTGTCATTCAAAGTGCACGATATCTTTTCATCATTTTTTCTACAGATTCAAACTCCCTTGCAAACGAAGATCAATTCAAAACCATGTCTAAAATAGCAATAAAATATGCTAACTAAAGATAAGTGTGTAGCAAAAAAAAAAGGTGGACTGAAGATGATGTAGCTAATCGAAACTAGTATCCACAACTGAAAAAGTCGTTTTTAATGCGGAAAACGGTAAAAAGACAAGTTAATTAGTTAAGGATACCCTGAAAGAATTTAGACTTTTTAGTAACAATTTAGTAAAACGAGTTTGTGTAAAATATATTTTTATTTTTTAGCAAAATTTTGCGTATTAATACAATTTGGATTATATATACAGGCTAGTTACGCTGGTGACCACAGGGTTATATACCCCAGCTAAGCTAACAGACGGACGTTACAGCTATAGCCTGTATAACGGATGGACGAACAGACAAACGAGCAGGACACACAATTCAGCTTTAACAACGATGTTTTTGGTTCGAACCTTGGAAGAAACATACACACAGAGTAGCCTAGGAAGAAGAGCCAAGTCACGTTCCAGTAACTGCAAAAACGGTTGCTCCAACTGAGGGCAAAAATTTGCTAAATAATACGATTAAAATAAAAAAAATCCTGGTGAAATGGAAAACAGTCGTTTTAGATTTCACTGTTTCCTCATAGGAATTGATTTCTGCTTCATATGTTTATTGTACCCAAAATTCACAATGTGAATTGGGAAAATATTTTAAAACAACAAAACTGATAGCAATTCTTTAAGAATGAAACGTTGGAAAAGTCGCCACTTGCCGAGCATGCGGATTTGGGCACTTTTCGCTCATGCGTATTAAACTAGGTTACCCTAAGGGTAGTAATGCTGCCTTCAATAGCAAAACACAGAGTTGTCACAGAAATAAGACAAAAAATTGTACTTATCATTATGTTAAGCAGATTTATACAGACGCCAAAAACGTATGCTTGCATGGAGATAGAACGTCATTTTTAAGTTGACATTTGACGACCGTGAGGTCTTTTTAAATCTGCCTAATACCGAACTAAGGGGTAAAGATACGTTTATAGTTCGCCGCATAATCTTGAAAAACAACAATACAGTTATATTTAGTGTTTCTGCGTAAAGTAATTTATATAAATGGTTAAATAGTAAGGCATTGGAGAAACATTCTATTCATAGAAAAAATATTTACACTAAAGAGCGTTTCTGTGGAATTTAAAATGTTAGAACAAAGATAACAGAACAAAGATAACAGAACAGTACATGCAAAACTTCTAAAAAGTGGTAAGAATGGCTGAAGTGTTTTCGGCAACAAAGTCATGCACAATCTAATGTTGACCGTCTAAAGAATATAGTTTATATAAGCATGCTGTATATATGTTATGAAGTAGAAAGCTTCTCTATGGAGACAACATTTCTTTTGTTGTTAAAGAGTACTTTCGCCTCAACAGTTAAAAGAATTTCGTCGTCAGTTCCCTCAAACTCGGTATCGCAAGTGTTTTGCTCTTTGTAGATGTTGAATAATTGCTGTAGTTTGTCGTCAAACAGCAACAGGGTGGTCGTGGATGTGCCATCCTGAAATAGCACAGTATAGTTCTGCCAGTATATTAAAACCTAAAATGGTGAATAACTTAGGATTAAACTGTGTCAAAAATAACTTTTTGAAGTCTTTATAAACGATCCTGTCGGCAAAGTAGAATACAAATGGGCGGAAATTGAAAGCTTCTGTGTAGACGGCAGCAATGTCACAAACATGCAACAACACGAGGTCGAATTTCTTCACAAGTCTATAAAGTGCGCATTATACAGCGCGCTTATACACGCAGTAAAATATCAAGTACTATGACTAACAAACATTTTTGAGTTAAAAGTATAAATAAGGTAAGGGCTTTACAAAAAGATAATCCGAATGAAAAGCGCGCAACATACAGCGCGGTTATACAAAGTACCAAGTACCATGACTAACAAAATATTTTTGAGTAAAAAACATAACTAAGATAAAGCCTTTATAAAAAGATAATCCTGAATGGGCAATGCAGAATGAAAACGTGAAATTAAAAACTTTCGTGCATGCATAGGCGGCAGCAAGGCCACACAAACAACTACACGACTAACACGAGGTAGCTTAAAAAAACTCACCCTTTTTTATATAGTATGTTCTCGTTGAAACGTTCTGCCAGTATATCAAAACCTAAAACGGTGAATAACTTACGATTAAACTGTGTCAAAAATAACTTTTTGAAGTCTTTATAAAGGATCCTGTCGGCAAAGTAGAATACAAATGGCGGAAATTGAAAGCTTCTGTGTAGACGGCAGCATTGTCACAAACAACAACACAAGGTCGAATTTCTGCACAAGTCTATACAGCTTGCATTATACACGCCCATGACTAACAAAATAGTTTTGAGTAAAAAATATAACTAAGATAAAGATAATCCTGATAAGATAAGATAATCCTCAATGGGCAATGCAGAATAAAAACGTGAAATTAAAAATTTTGGTGCATGCATACGCGGCAGCAAGGCCACACAAACAACTACACGACTATAACACGAGGTCGAATTTCTTGATGTCAGTAAAGCGCGCAATATACAGATACACAAAGTAAAATACGAACGACTATAAAATAAAATATTTTGTGTTTAAAGTATAAGTAGAGCCGTAGTAAAACAAGACCCTTTCTACGGTATATAGTAAACTCCCAACTCGTGAAATACGGAAATGTGACGCCAACGTAAAACGTTCAGACTGTATAATAAATTAAAACCTAAAACGATCAATAACTTATATTTAACTCGTAGACATAGAAGTACATCGAGAATAGGCTTTAGAATAAAAAATCCTGATAGCATCGCAAAATCCGTACACACAAACAACTACACGAGGTCGATCTTTTTTAATATGCCTAAGCGCGTGTGAATTTATATTACAGCGCGGTTATACACTAAGTAAAATACAAAGTAAAACGAAATACTTTAAATTCACAGTAAATCCAAAGTATATTAAAATAACTTATAAGTTGATCAGTAATATCGAACCTAAAAAACTCACCTAAAGTTAAACTCCAGACGACGCCAGTGTATTACAATCTAAAAGGATACGACTGCATGTTTACCACACGAGTATAATTGTGTAAATGTTTGACAAGGGAATAAATAGGCCTACCTTGGTCTTTGAAACGTAGACGTGAAAGAGCAAACAATTGCGACCACGAAGGTTTTATTCAAAGAACCGAAATGCATTATGGTTGAAAAAAGAACTGCGAAAAGTGTGACCACAATGCATCGCTCTTGGCAAAAATCAAGATTTCGCACGCTATTTCAAATTTAGGACTGCTGCCTTGCTCGGTCGCTCAGGCGACCTCGCTGCGGCAGCAATAAACGCCATATCTAATTACTATACGCAACCGAGTTCCAGTCACTGCTTGGGGCCAGCTTACTCTGTTTTGAATGTGAATATATTCTCACCGTTTGCCCCGCTGCACAATACCATAGCTGAAAATAAACTAAGAATGGGGACAAAATGATTTTCAGCTAAGAGTAAAGTGCGGCGAGGAGACGGTGTCGCAGCCGAGGGGAGGTGGGTGGGATGAAAATTCCTTCCTGTATATGCAGCCAGGTCGTCTTCGTGGCAAAATGTGAAAATTTGCTGTTTTCCCGGTCTTTTATACCAACTGTGTTTATTCATGCGATTACTCTGATGCTGCTTATATTTGCATTAAGTTTTAACGCATTAATATGGTATTGTTCAGCGAAGCGCCCAGTGGGAATATGAATATATTCTCACCGTTTGCCCCGCTGCACAATACCATAGCTGAAAATAAACTAAGAATGGGGACAAAATGATTTTCACACCCGAGCTTCGCTGGCTCTGAAACAACATTTGATCAATCCTTTCGCGTTTACTGTGCAAATACTCTCTCCAATACTCAGAAAAAATATGAACTTGATATATTATACAAGCGTTATATTATCTAGCATTATGGCAAGGCTTCTTTCAAGGCAAGGCTTGCTTCGAAAGGTTTCTCCAAGTTGCCGCATGTGGGAATCTTGGAGG
The DNA here is from genome assembly GCF_004324835.1 of Dendronephthya gigantea. Taxonomy (NCBI): domain Eukaryota; kingdom Metazoa; phylum Cnidaria; class Anthozoa; order Malacalcyonacea; family Nephtheidae; genus Dendronephthya; species Dendronephthya gigantea. The sequence goes on from NW_021163091.1 coordinate 488,551, forward strand.
GTGGACGAAGCAGAAGCGCCGGTGGTTAAGATAGGAGAGGTTTAGGTGGGATGCATGACCGCATCCGTTTGGGTGTAATATTGTGCGGTAGCGACACTCCTCCAACCAATGTGTTTAGCTATAGATTCGTCGGAGGCGCCCAGTAGTGACAACGTTATAGAACAACCTGCCCGGAAGCTGTGGGTGGTCTCGCCTTCATCGAGGTTTAAATTGGAGAGGTACTTCTTTAGACGATTGGTAACAGCCGAGCCAAGAAAAGAGCGTTAGTAACGCAACCTTTGGGGTCCGTGGAGCGAAATAGAAAACCCTGGCGTAGGTTGACGTGCATTCTGTCACACAGGAGGACGTATAACTGAAGGTTAGCGATCGGGGACAGGAGGATGGCGAAGGGGAAGGCTTCACAGCGAACACATGGGTGTGCTTTCCCCGAAGTGTCTTACCGCAGGTGTGGCGATTTAAGAAACCCTCGTTACCAGGCAGACACATGACATTATTCGTTTTCAAGCGTTCTAAGTGAGAAACACGATCGCCGGAGTAGAGATCCAGGCAGAAAAAGGCTAATATCATGTTGTGATAAAGACGCCTTGATTGAATTGCACAATGCCAAAAATTTTGTCAAAGAACAAAGGAACGGGTTGTTTTGGCGTCACTTGTTCTTCGCGGACAGACTTCAGATAATTAGAGACAGTTGGGTGACTAGCTGGGTTACCAAAGCCCACGGAAGGGACATCAGAGCGATCAAGAGGGCCCAGCGATGTAAATATTGCCTTTAACTTGGCTATATAGTTGTCGGTCGTACCTGACGCGAGCCTGGTAGGACACTTGCAGGTTGCACGTCCAATAGAGGTACCCAAAAATGGACAGGCGTCCGAGTCAAAACGTTTGTTTAACCTGTTTTATCTTTTCAAATCAGGAAGCGGATCACATCCCCAGTTGAAACAGAAATCAACGTTTTTGGCTGTGGAAGAGACGCCAAGAATACCTCCTCGTCTTCCTGTAAACGGGACTTCTGACACTCGTACGGCTTTTGGCCTCTGACGGACTGGAGGGATTGGAAGCGAGCGTTGATATTCGGTAAATCTATATATGGAAACGTTGGTGAATAAACTCGATGGAATGTTTGTTTTGAAATCCACACCGTTGAAATCCACATCGTTAGCATAATGGCATTTGGGGCAACATTCAGCTGGTTTCCACAAACGAGGAACATCACAGTACTGTCAGTACACGTGCCTGAACAGTACGGAAACGTTAGTATGCAGAAGGGATCCTGAAGACCCACAGGTCCCATGGCAGTGGGCGGGTCCTGAAGCCGAAAATCCTTAATCAGGGAAAAGTAAGACACCAGTAGCGCCCTTTTTCCCAACATGAATAAAGTAAACAACGATGTTTTAGTAACGGCCACCAGTAGCGCCTGGGTGTAAGATCCGGAACGACGACAGAGAACGGGCAGCGTTGGGTTTGAAGAAACTTTAGAAGCGGACCGATTAGCACAAACGGGGGAAAATCATTGGAGACTGAAAAACGCCTGACTACGCTTGGTAGGGAGAACGTGATCGTAACCACTCTTGTCATGCATGACTGTTTGGTAGTGGTCCTTTTTAACATAACGTGGGGGATCAGTGAATTTGTCCAAAGAGAAAGGGAGATCTTTAATCCAAAGATTCAAAAGTCGAAAGAAAGTGCGCGCCAGGCACATAATTCCGGTGGAGCAAAGCGCAGATGATTTCCCGTAAACAATAAACGTAATCTATAGCTTTAACAAGTACATAATTCATAAACAGTTCTAAACCGTTTTAATACCGCTACCACCAAGACGTAGATTCGCCCCTATTTTGGTCGCCTCAACGAAAAATATAGCTAAGTACTCCCAAATGGGTATAATTACGTAAATAAACGTATCATAAATCCACGACGTGTGTAGGACAATTCGAATCTAAGCCTGGTACGTAACAACGCAGAATATATTTTTTAAAGTTTGTTTGATTTTTACAACATTGAAGTTCGTTTATATGTGTTGCAGAATCTATAAAAATCACAATATTCATCAGGAGCGTAAGTCCGGGTTTACACCGGTCGCAATTCATAGGTGAGCTATATTGCTGGAACACAGGCAGCATTAATCCATACCGCCTCACGAAAGCATTAGAGGTACGTGAAACTTATACCGGTTTGAGGAAAAACGTAAACAATTTTTTAAGACTTCAAGGAAAGCACCATGAATTTCTATCGCTGGATCGCAGCCAGCAATTTTGTTCGTCTGAACTAAATGCAAAAGCGTAAATAAATTGTAAATGGGAAATTGCCTCAACAAAAACTTAAATTCACACCTCTTCTCCAAAAGCGTATGGACTGGTAACCTATACTCGCACACCAACAAATGAAAAGCCGTAAATGAATCTAGACTGGTACAGCAAACGCATCATAAATTACACTGCTGCCCCAAAAGTGCGTAGAAGTAAGTTATATGGCTTCCACAAAAGCATAAATCTAGATTGCATGGTTCAATTCAGATCGTAAGTCCCTACTGCTTCACCAAAAGCGTTCAGAGGTTGCTTCACCCAAAGCGGGAGTAGATTTAAACCAGTTCAATAAAGCATCTTAATTCATAAACCTATATATCGCTTCACCTAAAGCGTCGACTGGGTAATCTTATATCGCTTCGACAAAAGCGTAAACCAATCTAGGTCAGTTCAATAAAGCAGCGTAATCTCATAGCGCTTCACCAAAAGCGTAGACTGGGAGGCGTATATCGCTTCAACAAAAGCGTAAATAAATCTAGATTGAGTTCAAGAAAAACATCGTAAATCTATACCGCTTCACCAAAAGCGTAGAGGTACTTATGCCGCTTGGACAAAAAGCATGCGTAAACATTTTATTTATGTATTTTAACCAAATGCAACAAAAGGCCTATAAATTTATAACGCTTAAACGCAAGTGTAGGTAATCTTGGCCATCTCAACAAAGGCGTAATTAAACCGAAGTGGCAAATTGCTTCAACAAAAGTATCATAAATCTAAACCCTTAATTCAAATCAAAAGGAATTTGATGCCGCCTCAACAAAGGCGTAAAGAATGTATATCCTGTACTAGACCAAAGGCAAAAAATTTCCTATATGTCTTTCAAAACGCGGGGGAGATATAACAGTGGTATTAGTATACCAAGGAACAACTATAATAATTATAGGATACAAAGCTCCCGCCCTCAACCCGTTACCTAATCTAGCAACAGGCAAATATGGAAAGGGTTATACACACGAAACGTCGACCCGGTGAGAAGCACGACATCCGACTCAGCCTCTGAACACGGGTATCCCGTCGTAGACAGAATGTAAGGCGTACTAAGAGTGCCTCTCCCAATGAACAGAAAGCAAAGTAGGAATTGCACTACCAGAAGGAAAACGAGACATGTGGACAAATCCCGTAAGCTTTTGAAAGAGGAGCTTAAAAAACCCTGTCCCTTACAACGAAGCTAAGCCTAAAGCACTAACCCTGCCGAGTAAAAACAATACGAAGAGAAACCTGCACTGGGTATACGCGGCTCTTGAGGCTGTACTGGCGGATTTACGGGGTTATTGATCTCGACTGCAATATCGTTTAACTGTACGGCTTGCTGAGGTGGTTGGTGTTCTGCTAAAACCGCATCAATATGCACTGCCAGAGGTTGAACGACTGGGTCGTCCATATCCAACTTATAGCTCGGCTGCGACACTCCAACAGCAAAAAATTCCTTCCTGTATATGCAGCCAGGTCGTCTTCGTGGCAAAATGTGAAAATTTGCTGTTTTCCCGGTCTTTTATACCAACTGTGTTTATTCATGCGATTACTCTGATGCTGCTTATATTTGCATTAAGTTTTAACGCATTAATATGGTATTGTTCAGCGAAGCGCCCAGTGAGAATACACGCGTCAACCAATTGCGCGCGCGACAATGGCGATATCAAACAAACTCGATTCAAACAAATAACGATTAGTTAACTACAGAATTTAGAATATATCAAAATTTAACTCACAAAATCAACAGAAATGGCAAATAAAGTGCATATAGTTGCACACATGATACTTATCTGCAACCGCGTGCAAATGTAGTATTCACTGTGCGGATGTAACGCTCTTTTCTTGACCGAACAACGCAGCGAAAAATTTTCTTCCGCACGCGATCAATTCCGATTCAATATACGAGGCAAATAATCGCAAATCGGCAAATAAATCATTAGAATAGAAAGAAATTAATTCTAACCTTTTCCGTGGTCTTTCTTTGAACTTTCTTGGAGTTTGTTTTTGTTCATAATTTCCTCTTCGATCAAGATTCTCTTCGCGTTATCAATCAACGAAAAGACGTAGTTTTGTATATCTAGAAATTCTAGAAGCGCTGGCTGGTACTTTCTTCCAGAGTAAATATCCAACCGATATTGACCCGGTGACACAGCTTTTCGACTTTCATTACTAGCCATTTTAAAAGAATTTTCACTCGTTGAAAGTAACGTTTTCACTCGCACAGTTGTCAATTATGATCGTGATTATGACAAAGCTAATTATTGCGTCAAACATGTTCGCGTGCGCAAAGCATTGTGGTAACTAGTTAAAGCACTGATCGTAATCACATATAAAAGGCATTCTATTTATTTTTCGACAATTCGAATCGACATTGCTAAATGTATTTGCTGACTTCAATTTTCGCATCAATCTGGTGGCATGTGTAATAAACTTTATTTGAAGACGGGAAGTGAAGTACATAATTATACACCCCAGTTTAGTCTATGCTAATCTTCCACTGGGCCTTTTAGACACATACAACACTTATACCATACTTATACTAATATGCAGACGAGAAATTATGAATTACTACTGACAAACATTGAAAAAAATTTTCACGTTTAAAACGTGCTGACCATCATGAGTTTCTTTGGCAACGTGTTGTAGATAGTTGATGCGTTGTTCCGCAGCCCACGTTTGGTACATGCCAGTTTGAAATTTGGAATCATGCAGAGGCTGAATTTCTTGTAGTTCGTTGTGATACAGCTGTTAAGAGAGTAAGCATATCACTAAGATATTCTGGACTAAGGTTATTCAAAGCTTTATGAACAAAGATTGTAAACATGCTAAGCTGCATCTATTATTGTAAATAGAATCGGAAGTGAATAGAATGATTGACATTTAAGTTTTTAACGTTAGGAAAAAAAAAGCGGCAACTTCGATCTCGGACAGAAAAGTCAAACTGTTATTAAAAGCTAACCTGATATTTAAGATATAAGCTAACCTGAAACGATGTAGCTGAGATGTAAACGTGGAAGCCCCACAGAAGTGAGTACAGATGACATACATACGAGTCATACATTAACGTTACATAAACACATTAACGTTATATAACGGTCATAATATTATTTCACTTTAGATCGAATAAAAATTATTATACGATTCGGTGTAAACCACGTTTATTCAAGGCTGTCGCGCCTTGATATACTTGATATACTTGATTGTAAGATTTTAGACTGGATAAAAAGAGGTTTCGATGGAGATATTTTAGATTAGGTCGTAAATTAAACAAAGAATACGTTTTTGAAGTTTATATATTCTAGAGATGTTTGATGATTTCCCCAAATGGTACAGCAGTAGTCGGTTCTTGATTGGAAGTAGATTTTGTAGAATAGAAATCGTGAGTGAAGAGGTAGGTTCTGCTCAGTTGTGAGGCCAGCTGGTTTATGTGGGCTTCCCAGGCAAACCATCAATGACTACCACAAGGAATTTTTGACACGTTACATTTTCCAGTGAAAAACCATTTTAACACTTGTGGAGGTCGCTCAGGTCGGTGTTGCTTTTGGTGGCTCTCTGGTTTGTACAAATCACCATTGATTTGATTTTTTATTTTTCACAACCATGGCGTTCGAAAAACACCATTGCCGGATGTCCATGGCAGATGTTAGCTCCTCATTTAGCTCAGTAATCGACACATGAACCAGCTGGACAGATGGTGGAGAAATCGGCGTATAAGTCGACACCGTTGCTGCTGTGCAGTGGGAGGTCATTAACTAAGAAACAAAATGAACAGGAGTGGACCAAAAATACTGCCTTGTAGGACGCCGTGAGAGATAGGTGATAGAGATGTTAGACTGTTCTTAACTTGGTTAAATTAATCTATTAAATTAATCTATCTAACATATTGTTGTAAATATAGCATACATATTTAGTTTTATTCACAACCTTATCATGTTTCGCTCTGCTTGGTTTACTGGCCTTCCGCCTACATGCTGGATTGACACGTGCGCTCTCTCTCTGTGTTGTATATATATGCGTTGTAAAGTATTGTATTTCATTCTGTCTGAAGATGACTTTGTAATAAAGTCGAAAATTTACAGTCTCAATCTGTGTCTTGTTTGAATTATATTTTGATTCTCAAGATGTCTTGTTTGTTCGGAATTTGCTTTTTACTTTACTTTTTTAAATTGTCGGCTGGTCATGGTTTCTGTTTTCTACCTCTCAGATATTATGTCATCCAGCTCCCTAACTACTCATCAAAGTGGCAGCACTTCATTTTGGAAATAAGAATGTCTGTGTTGATCATGTAAAATGCCTTACGGAAGTCAATAAACAATAATCCATTGCACTGACTATTTTTGATCTTCGAGAGCCAAGAATCAACCAGTTCAGCCAAAGCAGTTTCACAAGAATGGTTAGGTCGGAGACCAGATTGCGTATACGTAGAAGAGAAGATCATTTGAGGTGAGATAACCAAGGATGCATTGGTAATAATACTGTTCCAATATCTTACTTAAGGTACACAAGATAGAGATTGGTCTATAATTATCCTTCTCTACTTGACTTCCAGTTTTGTGGACTGGTGTAATTCTAGCTGTTTTCCACTTGGATGGGAAATGTCCGTTCTCAATGCTTCTGTAGTGTTAACAACTCCAGCGAGTGCTTTTGAGATGACAGAACTGGATATCTTTATTATCTTGGTAGGAAGACCATCCAAACCAGTGTTTGCCCAATTCTTTTCGAGTGGTCCCTTTCACGCATGCATTCTATGATCTGTTCATTCATCCAATCACATTATACCAACATTAATGGGTTACCGTATCTTTGCGGTGCTCTTCTGTCTCTCGTTGATCTCCTAGCTATGTTCGCTGGAACTTCGGGTGTCGATTGAGAATTGTTCTGTCCTGCCTTCGCATTCTCTGCATCATTTCCTTTATACTCTTCGTCATTGACGTCAGTATCTACCTCTACTTTTTTTCCAGGGATACGTTTAAAGTGTGACACGTTTCTTGTTATTTTGTGTCCATCTTTACTTTGTGCTGTAACTTGCGATCTGTTTGTTCCTATAACACGATATGGTGTGGTGTCAAAATTTGTTGTCAGCTTGTTTTGTTTTCTCTGTTTAACCAAAACACAATCACCGACATGCAGCGATGTTACGATGTTTAGTTTTCCGACGATTGTCTGCGTACTGCTTGTTATACTCTTGTCCTGCCTTGTCATTCTCTCGTGCTTTTTTGTGTCTGTTCACAATGTTACGTTTACTGATCATTGGAAGTTTGCCTTTTACCACACGATTGAATATTAATTCCGACAGTGGTACTTTGGTAGTCGAATGTGGCGTTGTTCTGTATTGAAGTAGAAACATGTTTAGCTCTTGTCTCATGCACGGTCTTCCTTCGGCTTTAGCAGTTCTTAAAGCGTTGCCTAAGGGCTGCATGAATCGTTCGGCTTCGCTATTACCTTGCGGCCAATATGGTGTGGAATATAATGCTTTAATTCCCAACGCTCGAATATATCGTCGATATTCCTTTGCGTTAAAAGGAGGGCCATTGTCCGTTTTTAACGTATATCTGGTATGCCATGCGTTGCGAACAATTTGTCCAACTTAGGTATAACCGTTGAAGCTTTAGTTGACGACACGATTTTCACTTCTGGATACCTGGAGTACCTATCGATCACCACTAGAAGATATTCTCCAGATGGTAACGGACCGTAGAAATCGGCATGAATAACTTCCCAAGGTCCCTTTGGCATACTCATCATAGACAGAGGTTCTGTTGGTTTTGGCTTTCCTATACCGCTTGACAAGGAATGCATTTCGCCAAGGTGTCTTTCACTAATTGATCTATATTAGGAAACCATATTTTTTCTCTTAAAAGTGCCTTGGTCTTTTTTAGTCCCATATGACAATCATGAGCAATATCAATGGCTCTTTGTTGAATGCTTGCTGGAATTACTACTATTCTGGCACCACGGAGTATAACTCCTTTCGTTGCAACGGACAGCTCGTCTTTGATTGCTTGAACTGTTTAACAATGTTGTAGTCCCACTTATTTAGTTTGATTGCTGCTCGAACACCTTTTAACACTTGGTCTTCATCCGTCGCTTTTATAATTTCTTCAATTGTCATGGTCTTTGGAACGTTATTGAGTGCGATAAAGTTCACATATTCTTCGGTCATGCGTTGCTGTTCGAAGCTTGTTTCTACTGGGTGCCTAGAGAAATAATCAGCAGGATTCGTTCGTCCTGGTCTATAGATAACTTTGAATGAATAAGGTTGAAGTCTCAGAACCCAGCGCTCAACACGGGAAGATGCCTTTGCGTTTCTGTTGCTGTATATGACCTCAAGAGGCTTGTGGTCAGTGACTAATGTGAACTGTGAACCATATAAATTATGAAGAGATGGAAGTGTTCTATTCCCCAGACGATTGCTAGGGCTTCACGCTCTGTTTGTGCATATCGCTTTTCAACTTCCGTCAGTGCCCGACTGGCGTAGGTTACGACTCTCTCATCATCTTTGCCTGGCGTTGATTGTGATAAAATAGCGGATATACCTACTGAACTTGCATCTACTGTGATATATGTGTCCTTTTGAGTGTCAAAATATGCCATGCACTCGTTTGCTGATAGTGCAGATGTCAATTGTTGGAATGCCTTCTGATGAACGTCTCGCCATTCAAATTTCGTAATTTTTTTGTCAACTCACGTAACGGTGCTGTTATTGTGGCGACGTTTGCGATATAGCGACTACTGTAATTGGCCATGCCTAATAAACTTCGGACATCGTGTACATTTGTAGGCGTTGGTGCATTTTGTAAGTCCTTTACACGTTTGGATCTGGTTTCGTTCCACCTTCTGAAAAGACTTGTCTAAAAAAGTCTAAGCTCTTATTTAGAAATGTGCATTTTAATCTGTTAAGTCGCAATCCCTTGTGGTAAAGCCTGTGTAAGCATTTATCTAAGTTCTCATCATGTTCTTGTCTCGTTTTCCTATAAATTATTATGTCGTCCGCAATGTTCCTAACGCCTTGTAATCCTCGCAATTGTTCTTGTAGGGTGATCATGAACTGAAAAATCTCTGCGGCTGCGTTAGTCCCGTAATTCAAACGTTTGTATCTAAATAGTCCTTCATGAGTGCTAAAAGTTGTGATATAACGACTATTTTCTTCTAACTCTAATTGATGGTACGCCTCGGAAAGATCTAGTTTTGAAAACCATTTTGCACCGTTTAGTTCAAGTCGAATATCTTCTACTGTCGGTATTGGGTGTCTAACTCGGTTAATCGCTGAATTTGCTTGTCTCATGTCAACGCACAGACGCACTCCGCCATCCTTTTTGGGGACTATGGGAGAAACCCATGGGGTTGGTTGTGACTCTGGTACTCGTTCAATAATGTCACTACGCTCTAACTGTTCTAATTCGGCTTTCACTTTTTCTCGTACGTGAAAAGGGATACGCCTTTTTGGCTGCGCTTTTGGTGGGTGTGTCGAATCAATATTTGATTTTATCTGCTCACCTTTTAACTTGCCTAAACCTTGAAAAACTCTCTCATTTTTCTTTAAAATCTGATCGATTTTTCCGTCTCGATTGGTTTGCGTGACACCATGTATATGTTAACTTATTAATCCAAGCTCTTGGGCAGTCGAAGCAGATATAAGGTTCCCACTGTCCGGGCTATTAGCTACATAGAATGTTGCGACTGTGACTCTTTTACGTGTCTCTACTAATGCCTCGAATTTTCCAATGAATTTAACTGGTTTATCAGCGGTGTATGCAAATGCCTTATAGTTTGTACTTCTCAACTTTACACCGTCCATTTTCTCATACGTATACTTATTTATAACATTAATTGTTGCACCAGTATCTATTGTCGCGTCAAAAGAGGATTTGCAGACAGTAACACGGACTTTGGGAGTGTTTTTACTATGTACAGAATATAAATAATCTTCATTTTCATCAGTACTGTCTGAACGATCGCTCTCATTGGGTTTCAGAGGGTTTAGGTATCGTTTGCTGGTTTTCCCCTCTTGTTTCTTATAGTGATTTCGTGTAGTCATTGTCTCGTTTAGGCTTGCCGCGACATACTTTAGAAAAATGATTCTGCTTACCGCATTTATGACAACTTTTCCCTTTCGCTGGGCAAACGCCTTGATGGGGATATGAACCGCCAAAAAAATGACATCTTCGCGTCGATTGTATTGGGGCTATGCTGTTGCTGTTCTGGTCCTTCGATTCTATGTCTCGGGCTTGGTATTTACTCTGCTCAGTCATCCCTGCGACCATCCAGAAGGATATCTTTGAGTGTTTACTCAGGATCTCTTAGGGCTTTCTTGCGTATTCTTGAAGAAGTCCCTGCCATTATTATCTGTTGTTCTACTTCGAAGTCAACATTAGCGAACCCACAGGTTTGAGAAAGCTTTCGTAATCGGGTATGGAATTGATCTAAAGTTTCCGATTGTTCCTGCTTAGCTTCACGAAATTTGTATACTTCGTAGCGGCGATTTTTTTGTGGTTCAAAGTATTCCGTAAGTTTTGTTTTGGCACGCTCGTAGTCATCGTCATCGCCTGTAAGGCTGTATCATTTAACTGTCGAAATATCTCGCGGATGCGCGAGCCAGCTTGATAAAGAAGAAGCGCTCTTTGTCGCTTTTTATCTTGAATTCCACTAGCGAGTAGAAACATGTCAAAGTCTGCGAGCCATGTGTTCCATCGCGTCGCTAAGCTAGCACCGATTTCTATGTCTGGGTTGAATTCTGCTATGGGTTGTATCGAAAGAGACGATGTCACTGTTCGTACATTTGTATTATCTTCTTGGACGTTTTCTTCTGCCATCCTCGTCGCCAATGTAATATTCTTTCCATATCGATCTTCTATTCTAAATCTTGTATTTCTTAAAGATGAGGTAAAGTCCGTTCTGCGCATATATTCCGCGCAGCAACACATTCCATCAGTGGGGGAGCAACTTTTGGAATGTTTTAAAATGATATGCGATATTAGCGCGTTGTATCACAAACGGACATTTTCGGAAGCACAATTATTTTATTTTATGTCGCAAGGCGAAGAGGGTCGAATTGCGAGTGATGAAGGTAAGGCTGCTAGAAAAAAGTATTATTATTGTAAAAGGAATGCTTCAAGAATTTATTTGCTGAATGAGGACCCGAAATGGAGAAGCTATTTGTCGTCGCTACCGACGCTACTTTCTGGCTTGTCCTACAATTACAAATATATGACGTTTTAAGTAACGGTCTATTTATAAGCTTCGTTTTATATCTTCTTCAAAATATAATATTTTCTTCAAAATATAATATAAAATAAGCGTATTCATCACAGCCGGTCGAGCGAGAACGAGAAGAAAATAAGAAAATTAAAACGACACATACGTCAAGTAAAGATTATATAACAAACGTAAACAAACATTGTTATGCGCGGTATATACGCGCAGAACGGACTTTACATCATCTTTAACCCTTCTACAATACTCTCTTATTCTATCTATACATCCTTAATTAGTCCTGTCAACATAATATCAATCATCTCTATTTTAGTATTATAATTAGTTATTAATATATATATTATATTATCTGTATATTACAAGAACCCCTTGAGAAAGAAAAACATTCATCAGAATAGAATGGCCCTGAGCCTGACCCCACCCAGGTGTCAAGTGCCGGGCAAGAGAAGCTCCCTTCTCACTTGCAACACGTTGGATTAATTATACCGGTCTAGCGGTCAGCGGGGGAAAATTTCAGGTGATGCTACAATTCCTGAGTTGAACAATATTGAACATAAGGAAAATACATGCAACGAGTTAAAAAGAATACCTGTTATTGTTTTCCTAGCTGCTAGACAACTATTAACCATCAAAAAACAGAAAGAACGAACGATCGATGCGGGTTAACCGCTTATATATGGTCATCAACACGATAACAGTTATCGGATGAAAAGGCCGAAAATTTTACATTTATTGGTTACGCTCACACGATACCGTAAATGAATAAAGGTTTGAAACGGAATACTGACCGTAACAATAATTAACAATGCCACATACTGTTCCTAGAATGAATCGAGTGAACTTTCTGACATGCGTGCAATCCCAATGCCGGTCAATAACGTCGGCGACGATTTTGGTAAGTTTCAAATTTTGGTAAATTGTCATTTTAATTAGGTGTCCGATCTTTTGAATCTCCCATGGTTTATTGTCCTTGAGCCTAAGATATGTGTATGAAATATAGTTTAAATTTATGGCAAACAAAATTAACAGTCAATGTTTTGCAAAAACGCGGTATTTTGTAAAACAAATCTTCTTATAATTGCTCTTATCATGCACAGTGCAGGGAAAACTAAAAGATTGGTAGTCATTCCTGTCGGCGAGGGAAGTGTCGAAGAAACATTAAAAAAAAGTTCGGAATCTAAAGAACCTTGGGAGATGGAAAAACATTCATCAGATATGCGTTTGCGAAATATTAACTGTGTTAAGGCGGATTTCCACTTACAGCGAAATCGTTCGCTAGCGAAATATTTGGATATTTTCTTTTGAATTGAGAACTGTCAAGTTGCACTAATTTATTTATGCTGTTAGAATTCAAAAGAAAACATGCAAATATTTCGCTAGCGAACGATTTCGCTTTGAGTGGAATTCTGCCTTTAGAGTTATCAATTTCAGCCATGGCATAAGCGAAATTTAATGCGTTATAGCTATATATCAATACCTATAGTTATCACTTGCAATGACATTGACTTTAGAAAAGTCGAAACATCAGCAGAATTGGGAGTGTTGTGTGTTTAATAAATCAAATCTTCAGTTTGCAAGATGATGTTGTTTGAAGTTTTGAGAACAAAGACTTATATTAGCGGAATATAATCGCGCTAGAATTATAAATTTGCAAGGTAGATTATTATAACTTGCGTTATTGTACTTAATATAAATTTCGTGGGTATAGTTTAGACATTATATATACAGCAAAAATATAGCTTGCCCAGTCTTATTACATCATTGTTCACACTTCGTATACATACATACTTATATTTTATTTACCGGCTCCGAGGTCCCACAACGCAGCCTAGTCCCTAGGCCTCTTAACCTTCCTTATACGCGGCGAGGCGGGAACTGAGAGGCCTAGAACAAAATGTTTTGTATTTTGGCTAAAGTGGGGACTTTTTGTCCCCACTTTCTGTATTGAGGTCAGTTTACGATCTACGACGCGGTTAACTGGCCTTGTTCGACGTCGCTAGTCAAATATTTGCTTGAAATAAGCTACCGGATATTAATTATACTGCCAGGACTTCGAAATATTCATACAAACGTTTCAATGTCATTCGCTGTCAACGCTATCGACTATCAAGTAAACTCGAGTCCGTACGTACATGTTTATGATTATAATAAGGTTCAATCCGCCAATTTAAATTATTCTCGCTTCCTTTATAACGGTTATTGTTGTAAATTGCAAACATTTACTTTGTAATAACAATTCTAATTTCAAGTTTACAACATTAAACGGGCCGTTAAGATTAAAAAACATTTTGTGCTAGGCCTCTCGCGCGCGTTTCATTCGGTGACGTCACGAAAATATAAAACACGCGCGATGAGAGGCCTGGGACTAGGCTGCCCACAACGAGCCTACAAAAGACCCGGGGTACGAGGTTGGCCTACAACACGCTGCCGCAGCCAAACGCTCCGTTCACGCTGTACCCAATTTTTTAGCAAGACACGGCTAAAATGTGTACCTGTGCTCAATTTATTAGTGTTCAGGCTATCAAAACAAAGGCCGGGCACGGGTACCCATTTTTAACGTGCCGTGCGCGTAGGCCACAGCTAAATGTTTTCTCGCTTTTATTGACAAAGTTGCCCGCGTTCTCCACCAATATTAAACGACCCCTTTGTCCTGGATTGTCTTTCAAGCCATTGATTAGAGCAGGATTGTTGGAGCCGTAGGACGAACGTTGGCTCAAAAGTTACAATCAGAACGACAAGTTTAGTTTCTAATATGTATTATGCGTATAGTGTGCTCTATAGAGCCCCGTTTACACTACGTGCTTTGACTTGATCTGGACCAGCCTAGGCCTAGGTATGAACGTTGTTTATCTCACCTAGACCAGGCCTAGACCTGGCTACCAAATCCTGGCCATCAGAAAAGGTGGAGCTAACCTGGAACGTGATTTTGATTGACTGTAAAAACAATAAATTTCTAGGGAATTTAATAATTCCAATGACTTGAAATTTGCATAGCATGACCAAATTGTCAGGCTGTCCACGTCACTGACTGTATTACCACTTTTCGGCGTGTTTCAAGTCTTTTCCAAGTATTCTGTCAATCATCTTAGCTATCGCATAGACGCATACCATCAGGAAGAAATACACCTGGCACAGATTACCTAGACTTGTCTTAGACCTGACCCAGGACAAATCTAGAACTCTTGTGCAAACGCGCTTATATCAGGTCATCAACTCAATTCCATGAACTCTATGCTAGTAAACTCTACTTGTCATAGTGGTAAATATATTCTACAACTAAGTGTCATCGTTTTTGTTTGGAAACCACGTAAAACCCCAACCTTCCTACGTGCATGATATATAATTAATTATTCCATTCATAATTATAATCATATAACATTCGTACATCCTTGAGCAAAAACTGACATGCATATGTAGAATGATATATATGGGAAAAATTAATAATAGGATACAAATACATACAAGATTATTGTGTAGCTTTTCTTAGTTAATAGCAATGCGTTTAGTTTTGTAATATTACAAAATGTTTTAGTAAGCTTAGGAATATGTTTATTATGGTATTTATTAAGAGTAGGTTGTACAAAAGATTAAAATTAATGTGAAATGTGTCATGTGGATACATATATTTATGTTTGGGTTTTTGATAAACTTGATAAAGGATGGAACTAAAAAGCAGTGTATGAAGGTTAATTGAGATAGCAAGGCCTATAATAATCAACAGAGTATACAAATTACAGCTAAAGGTAATCGGAATCTGTGGATGATAAAAAGGACCAAGAGTGTTAATTAAAGTGCCTGCGCTAGTTCTATTTGTCACCATGAACCCATCATCTATATAACGTGCAAAAATATGTAGCCCTTGAGTGAATGCGGATGTGAAAAAATTAAATTCTGATAGGAGCAATACCAAATGCCATTGGTCTACTATGACAAAACACATGATATGTTTACGGTGTAATGCTTTAGATGAGCAATGATTTTGATATTGCTACACAGTAGTTTTTACTGATGTTGATTGAAGCAAGGCTGAATATTGCTAAAAATTTCTCGTTCTATAAGTTCTTGTATACTTCGATCTAAATTCCGGCAGCCGAAGTGTGGGACCAATTGCTTCTTGACGGGTTTTTCACACAGAACTTCCAATGAATTTTCAGACTGGATCTCTGTTGAATTTTCAGGAGAGGGAAATACTGTTGAATTTTCGGGAGGTGGAATTTCACAGCACAGGTAACCAAATGGGATGTTTTCATCTACCAAATACACTAAAGCTCCAGAATCACCTGGTACGCCAAAGGGACCACCATGTATTCCTCTTACACTGTAAGGAAATTGGATCATTGAGCCCTGAAATGGAAGGACGTTGTCCACTGAGTAAAATTCTCCTTCTTCTGCTCCAGTAATTGCTCCAATTTTTCTTACAAGTAATGGTTTATCAGCATCGTAGAACTTGCGTGCAATTTCTTCGCTGCTAGCTAATTTTTTCCTAATATTTTTTTCATCATGAAAATGAATGGCAGCCGTGCAATTTTCAGTTGGGTGTAATTTAATAAGGGCAATATCGTTATCGTCGTCGTAAATGCCATAGTGAAATTGGCCTTCTTTAATTTCAAGGTCGTCGTCTGTGCAATGAACGCGGATGGTACCTTGGCAACGTTCTGATTTCCCCTCTTCAAAGTCGTTCTTGAATACGTTGTGCATTTCTGACATGCTTTGAAGTTGCTGCTTTGGCACTTCCCCCTTAAAACACGAATGATAACATGTTACCGCGTTGTGTGTTTCATCAGGTTCTCCCTTAACCGTAGCACGACTAAGCACGCTGACCGTTCCATCACCATAATCTCCTTGCCGTGAACAGATTTTATCCCCTAATCTAAGTCCTCGGAGAAAGCGAGGCGAAGGAAGAGGTTGCTCGCTTCCTTTAATGAAATCAACGAAGGATGCAATATTGACACCAAACAATT